>NC_090749.1:49857163-49865659 GCF_036898095.1 Palaemon carinicauda | reverse complement strand
TGATGACTCAGCAGATAGACCGATAGGCTCCACCAAACAACCCATCCTTAGTTCACAAGGATTATGACGTTACATTGACCAAAGGAACTAACGAGTTTATGCGGAACTCGAAACCCAGTCTGGCGTTCAGCAGTCAGGGACATTTACCACATCGGCCTTCAAAATGTTAACCAAAAAATACCATTATCCATTTGTGCACCATTAAATGAAAAGTACTCACGTGTCATGTACGGTACCGGATAAGTATTAGTTAAGACGAATCTGCAACTTACCTGTAAATAGAAAAAAAAATATAATGAAATTAAGCAGGCTAGAAGACCAATTATATAGATATATTTCTTGTTTTTGTTCGTAAGCTTATCTAAGAATATAGATTAACTATTCAACATTATATAAAGAAAACTTTTTAGATAATTCAATAAAAATGTAAATACTTGAATTCTATTCTATATAATAAAATATTTTTTTATTTCATAACACACAGACATACACATACACACACACACACACACACACACATATATATATATATATATATAAATATATATATATATATATATATAAAAATATATATATATATATATATATATGGATACCATAACGCGGTGAGCGATCAGACTAAAGTCTCCTACCATCCCCAATCTGCAGCAGTCAGCGTGGTAATGAAAACTGGCCAAACCCAGGTCATGGATAAGGACATGTCTGAGGCCTCTTTCCTGCAATGGACTAGAAACCCCTGCATATGTTGTAGTTGTGTGTGTATATATGTGTACAGAGAGAGAGAGAGAGAGAGAGAGAGAATATGTGTACAGAGAGAGAGAGAGAGAGAGAGAGAGAGAGAGAGAGAGAGATGAAGTACTTCATCTTCAGCTTCACTAGACATTGGCTCTATTCCATGGATATTACATACATCCCAAACATCAGCATGATGTAGTTATTATGTAAGTATTTAATAATTGAAAAAAGTAAATTATAACAACATATAATGAACTAACTAAAATAAACGGATAAACAGAGCTATAATCACCATATTATGAAATCTTTACTATATAATAATATTTCAAGCGAGAGTAATGCAATCCAATTTCACTTAGAGATATTTCTTATCTATTCTTTCCAGACAAAAGAGAAAAACTCATTATCTCATCATTAAATAATCATCTAAGACTTTCATCTTAAGATTCTTTACAAGCGGAATGACATACAGTATAGTCCCGGTTCTCATATTTCATGATAAATGGTATGATTAAATGGGTTCATTGAAAAGATGGTCGATTTAATGAGTTAAACTAAGTTACCCGGTAGTCTCATGAGTGAATAATATGGAATATTATTACTTAAAGGTTTTAAAGGCCGCTCATGAATGGCAGGGGCAAGGGGACAGTGGCATTGCCCTACCGAGCAGGATAATGCCCTAGAGACTATCCATATAAACATATGATCAGCGACCCAAGCCCCCTCTCCAACCAAGCTAGGACCCAGGAGTTCCAGGCGATGGCTGTTTCGTAACTCAGCAGATAGACCTATAGGCTCCTACTTAGCTTACAAGGATGGTGAGGTTGCAGAGACTAAAGGAACTAACGTATCTGACCGGGAACTTGAACCCTAGTCTGGCGTTAACCAGTTAGGGGACGTTACCACATCAGCCACCACAACCCTATTGCAACGTCCGTACCTAGTGATCTTCCTGACTAGGGTTAGAGTAACTGCTCAAGCTCGATAGTTTCTTGTAGTGTTTCTAACCTAAATCACCCTTGTAAGTTAATTATTAGTATTTGGAAGGGCCTATAGGTCTACATGTGAGTCATCAACAATAAATGTTTGGCCCTCCCTGGTCACTCTCTAGGGCATTGTCCTGCTAGCTAGGGCTATCTCAATGTCCCTTACTCTGCCATTCATGAGTAGCATGAAACATTTTAAAACTTGACTAATCTTCCTTATTTTTCTTCCTCTTGTTTTTTTTCAAGTTTTTATAGTTTATTTAGGAAATATTTATTTTAATGTTGTTACTGTTCTTAAAATATTCTAATTGTTAATTACTTTTCTTGCAGTTTTCTTATTTCCTTTCCTCACTGGGCTATTTTCTGTTGGAGCCATCGGGGCCTATAGCATTCTGCTTTTCCACCTAGGGTTGTAGCTTAGCAAGTAATAATAATGATAATATAATAATAATAATAATAATAATAATAATAATAAGAGCACCGTGAAAAACAACCCTAAAGATACTTCCAATAAAGAGTTAGTTGGTCATATGACTGGCCAGATAGTACTATATTGGACGCCTCTCTGGTTATGGAACACTTTTTCCTTTCCCTACACAATAAATGCTAACCCTTTGCAAATAATTTCTAAGAACTTCTCAGCCCATGAGAAGCACTATTATTACTGTTTACCAAACAGAGGCGAACTCTATGAAACGTTCTCTATAGAACACGGTATACTGGTAATTAAAACTGCCACATTTCTCACTTTTCAAGTTGGCTCTCCAACATACGAGATACTTTTGTAAGTAAACTTGAAAAAGAAAATACGTGTCAGTTAACCCAAGAAAAGTATAATCTCTTAAACACGCAATTTATTTCCAATTCATGTCATGTTTTTCACTTGAAACGAAATAAATGGTAAGGAAGAAAACATTAAAGGATGGAAAGATTATAAGAAATGGATACGAGACAGATACAGGAGAGGGAGCGTATGCTATGGGAAGAAATGGACTTTCAAGATATGCATATTAGGAAGGCGACAGAGAGAAGTAAATACAGGAGCTGACACTTAGACAAATGGAAGGAAATCATCAATGAATATAAATACAAGAGATAAATGAATAAGTGAATAGTTTTCCCAAAACACTAATAAATGAAATCATGAATGAAAATTATTGGAAATTGGAAATAAAAAAGAATACTGGAATGAAATGGAAATAGAGAAATATGAAGAGAAGTTTAAAAAGTAAAAAGGGGGAATAAGCAGAGAAACATTAATGAAAGTGGTTTTTCCCAAAACACTAATAAATGAAATCATGAATGAAAATTATTGGAAATTGGGAAATAAAAAAGAATACTGGAATGAATGGAAATAGAGAAAATATGAAGAGAAGTTTAAAAAGTAAAAAGGGGGAATAAGCAGAGAAACATTAATGAAAAGTGGTGTAATAACGGAGGGGAATTATGAGAAAGCAATTAGAGAAGGAAATATTAGTGGTTTTTTAAGGGTTTCATTTCAATTAAGGAATTATTTAACAGTGAATGTGAAGTTATAATAGTATGAGAATTGAAGCAAGTGATGCATCATATATTCTTGATGATATGGAAACTGAAAATAATGGTTTATATATATATATATATATATATATATGTATGTATATACCCTTTCTGAATGGAATACTTTAACGTGATGATAGGGTTTGTGTATCGCCATGATCATCATAGATATACTGGTCTAAGGCACTCGTACTAGGTAGGTTTGCTATGAGCGATCATACGTGAAATCTCCCATCATCACCATTCCGCAGTGGCCATCGGGGGTGATGTAAATTGGCCAATGCCCAGCAATGAATAAGGACTTACCTGAGGCCTTTGTCCTCTTTTGGACTAAAAACAGCTACTTTTGTTGTTGTGTGTGTATGTATACACACACACACACACAGACACACACACACACACACATATATATATATATATATATATATACAGTATATCAATCAATCAATATACCAAGGCACTTCCCCCAATTTTGGGGGGGTAGCCGACACCAACAATGAAACAAAACAAAAAGGGGACCTCTACTCTCTATGTTCCTTCAACCTAATCAGGGACTCAACCGAGTTCAGCTGGTACTGCTAGGGTGCCACAGCCCAACCTCCCACATTTCCACCACAGATGAAGCTTCATAATGCTGACTCCCCTACTGCTGCTACCTCCACGGTCATCCAAGACACCGGAGGAAGCAGCAGGGCCTACTGGAACTGCGTCTCAATCGCTCGCCATTCATTCCTATTTCTAGCACGCTCTCTTGCCTCTCTCACATCTATCCTCCTATCACCCGGAGCTTTCTTCACACCATCCATCCACCCAAACCTTGGCCTTCCTCTTGTACTTCTCCCATCAACTCTTGCATTCATCACCTTCTTTAGCAGACAACCACTTTCCATTCTCTCAACATGGCCAAACCACCTCAACACATTCATATCCACTCTAGCCGCTAACTCATTTCTTACACCCGTTCTCTCCCTCACCACTTCGGTCCTAACCCTATCTACTCGAGATACACCAGCCCATACTCCTTAGACACTTCATCTCAAACACATTCAATTTCTGTCTCTCCCTCACTTTCATTCCCCACGACTCCGATCCATACATCACAGTTGGTACAATCACTTTCTCATACAGAACTCTCTTTACATTCATGCCCAACCCTCTATTTTTTACTACTCCCTTAACTGCCCCCAACACTTTGCAACCTTCATTCACTCTCTGACGTACATCTGCTTCCACTCCACCATTTGCTGCAACAATAGACCCAAGTACTTAAACTGATCCACCTCCTCAAGTAACTCTCCATTCAACATGACATTCAACCTGTGCACCACCTTCCCTTCTCGTACATCTCATAACCTTACTCTTACCCACATTGACTCTCAATTTCCTTCTCTCACACACCCTTCCAAATTCTGTCACTAGTCGGTCAAGCTTCTCTTCTGTGTCTGCTACCAGTACAGTATCATCCGCAAACAACAACTGATTTACCTCCCATTCATGGTCATTCTCGCCTACCAGTTTTAATCCTCGTCCAAGCACTCGAGCATTCACCTCTCTCACCACTCCATCAACATACAAGTCAAACAACCACGGCCGACATCACACATCCCTGTCTCAGCCCCACTCTCACCGGAAACCAATCACTCACTTCATTTCCTATTCTAACACATGCTTTACTACCTTTGTATAAACTTTTCACTGCTTGCAACAACCTTCCACCAACTCCATATAACCTCATCACATTCCACATTGCTTCCCTATCAACTCTATCATATGCTTTCTCCAGATCCATAAACGCAACATACACCTCCTTACCTTTTACTAAATAATTCTCGCATATCTGCCTAACTGTAAAAATCTGATTCATACAACCCCTACCTCTTCTAAAACCACCCTGTACTTCCAAGATTGCATTCTCTGTTTTATCGCTTAATCCTATTAATCAATACTCTACCATACACTTTTCCAACTACACTCAACAAACTAATACCTCTTGAATTACAACACTCATGCACATCTCCCTTACCCTTATATAGTGGTACAATACATGCACAAACCCAATCTACTGGTACCATTGACAACACAAAACACATATTAAACAATCTCACCAACCATTCAAGTACAGTCACACCCCCTTCCTTCAACATCTCAGCTTTCACACCATCCATACCAGATGCTTTTCCTACTCTCGTTTCATCTAGTGCTCTCCTCACTTCATCTATTGTTATCTCTCTCTCATTCTCATCTCCCATCACTGGCACCTCAACACCTGGAACAGCAATTATATCTGCCTCCCTATTATCCTCAACATTCAGCAAACTTTCAAAATATTCCGCCCACCTTTTCCTTGCCTCCTCTCCTTTTAACAACCTTCCATTTCCATCTTTCACTGTCTTTTCAATTCTTGCGCCAGCCTTCCTTACTCTCTTCACTTCTTTCCAAAACTTCTTCTTATTCTCTTCATATGACTGACCCAATCCCCTGACCCCACCTCAGGTCAGCTGCCCTCTTTGCCTCACGTACCTTGCGCTTTACTTCCACCTTTTTCTCTCTATATTTTTCATACTTCTCTATACTATTACTCTGCAGCCATTCTTCAAAAGCCCTCTTTTTCTCTTCCACTTTCACCTTCACTCCTTCATTCCACCATTCACTGCCCTTCCTCATGCTGCCTCCAACAACCTTCTTACCACATACATCACTTGCAATCCCAACAAAATTTTCTTTTACTAACTTCCACTCCTCCTCTAAATTACCAGTTTCTCTTACTCTCACCTCATCATATGCCATTTTCAACCTTTCCTGATATTTACTTTTTACCCCCGGTTTTATTAGCTCTTCAATCCTCACTACCTCCCTTTTACATCCACCTACTCTATTCCCCCACTCTTTTGCTACAACTAATTTTCCTTCCACCAAAAAATGATCAGACATACCGTTAGCCATACCCCTATACACGTGCACGTCTTTCAATCTTCCAAACATTCTTTTAGTTACCAACACATAATCCATTAATGCCCTTTCTACTACTCTTCCATTTGCCACTCTTACCCATGTATACTTATTTTTATCTTTCTTTTTAAAGAAGCTAGCACTTATTACCATCTCTTGGTTCAACACACATGTCTACCAGTCTCTCACCACTCTCATTTTCACCTGGTACGCCATACTTATATATATACAGTATATATATATGTATATATATATATATATATATATATAAATGGTATTTTTATGTACCTTCATGCGTATTTAGTTGCCCGAATACCAGAACTCGGCATCCCCAAGGAAGGAAGATCAAACTAAAATATCCCTTGAGTAAATAAAAAATAAAAAATTTGTCTTCGTTTGAGGGAAACTTTAATCACTTTCTGGTGAATAAGCCAAAAAACCTTCTGCTCCTTCTCTTGGCATTTCTGGCTATGGAGTCGGGTCAAGAAAAATCTCTCTCTAACGAGATATTGGCTTTCAAAGGAATCTAGAGAAGTTAACAAGATATCCTTCCTGTAAGCTCCTTCTTTACTCCTCCTTCTCCTCCTTAATCTCAACATTCCTTCTCAATCGTTTTTCGCGATCTTATTTCTTAATATCTATTGGGTCTTCTGTCTCACTTCATCACTACGTCTGCTGATTTCTAAATTTTTTTTTTTCATCATCCCTTTCTTAACTTGTTTCTACTTTCATTAATGATCTTGATTTTGTTCATCACAGTTCATTTCTTATTTTACATATTTTATAAAATGATATGCATTTTATCTATCCATAGCATTTTTAGCAAATTTTAACAACAGATAGATAATATGCTCAGGAAGACTCCATTATTTTTTGGAGGTGATACGGTTCAAGATTGCGATTCTGATTATTATTATTATTTTTATTATTATTACAGTATATAGTAGATTCATTCAAGGTAAACATATGAAAAAAGGCAAGCTTGGTCCCGTAGACTTGAGTAAAATTTTGACAATCTTTATTGGCGGAGGTCTGGAATCTCTGATGTTCTTATACTTATTCTTTTATTGATCACAGCAACAAGAACAAGAACAACAACAACAACAAATGCATTCGTTTCTAGTCCATTGTAGGACAAAGGCCTCAGACATCTCTTTATCCGTGAATGAGGTTTGACCAGTTTTCAAAGCAGATTGATGATGGTGGAAGACTTATGACTAATCGCTCAAAGCAAATCAACCTAGTATGGGAGGCTGTGACCAGTACAGCTTTGCTGATCATGGCAATACAAAAACCCTTTCACCATGATAAGGGATCTGAAATCAGTCAATTTCTCTTATTCCATAGTTCTTTTACATCTTATCATTCCTTATTTTTCTTCTCGTGTTAGTTTCGGCAACTTAAAAAAGACAAAAAAAAGTAAGAGCAGAAGGAAGAACACAAGATATGATTCACTGAAGCAATCAGTACTATTCAGAGCCAACCACAATCAAGACAAATTCTAGAAAACATAAATAGAGAGCCTATCAACCCACGCAGCTATTGGATTACCTATTCATTTAATCAATAGAAAAAATAAATAGCAAATGGCGTACTTTCACAAGAATACCAAATGACTTTTGGGATGTTGACTACAAAGTAATCCAATGATATTACTAAAAGATGGAATGATGGAACAATATGATGCCAATTGAATATGATTAAGGGACTCAGCTCTCCCCTAAGCCAATAAAATACCAATGGAATACACAATTACTGATTTATGATCGCTTTTTCGATTCGTGTCTTAGAATACTTAAGCTAAAGAATACTAGTGTACAGTTGGAGACAGAAATTCCTTATAAACCTCTCACTGAGAAAATGCATCCTGTCACACCCTTACTAAACGGAGAGTAACAAAACAAATAATGTAGCGTGAGATGGAAGAGGTGTTGGGTAGGGCTACATACAGTAATTTGCAGCGCAGTGAGAGTGTGATAAGGTACACTACCTCAGAACGAGTTGTATGAGGAATTCCTGTATCCAACTGTGCACATATATCTGTTTAATAGATAAATTCTCATTTAATCAGTATTAAATTTCTCCTAGAAATGAGCAATGACCAATATGAGAAAGGAATGATATTCCATCTTAAAATTATAGAATATATTTTATCCACTTAAAACTGATGGATTCCTCACTCAACCAACTATTGGACTACCCACCGAATTGTTCAACCAAGGTACAGACACAGAATGGTCAACAACCCAAACCAACACAATGACAACGCAAGTAACATAGGAGCACT
>NC_090749.1:49837163-49844663 GCF_036898095.1 Palaemon carinicauda | reverse complement strand
AGTCCACCCCCCTCCCCCTCCTGAACTGATGGCTGCTACTACCCCTAGTCTCCCCCTCTGTCGTAATTGCCGTTATTAGTGTAATTACTTAAAAACTTTGACATTACTCTCGCGTCGAGATAAGGTCTTTAGCAGTTGAGGAGAAATTCTTCTTTTGTTTCTCTCCCTCCTAAACTTTTCCTTCGGAGTTTGCTGTTAAGGTGGAGGGGGGGGGGGGCGTTTGATCCAACCATTCAGACGGTGGTTGTTTTTTTTACTTTTTTTTTTCTTTCTAGTAATCTTCCAGCCATTATCTCACCAATTTCCACCTCTAAGTGCATCTCTCTCTTCATGACAGACAAACGGTCTTGCACACTCTATCATTTTCATGGGGTATATTACATCCTTATAATCATTCCTGTAGATAACACTTCCTTTAATATGCTATCTTTTATTGTGGCTATTTTCATCCAACAAACCAGTATTTTATAAGATAATCTCTACTTCCATCAACGTACTTCATCATCACAAGTACTTTTGCTTCCTTTAAAAATATTACATCAAATTACTCACCTATATCTATATCCATAAAAGCGCATATTCTCATTTAGGTTAATACTCTCTTATGTAGTAGCTCTCCTACTTCCTTGTTATGCTCCCGCTATTACAAAGCATATTTTCATCTATCTCAATCATCTTTCGTTAGATAAACAGTCCCATTTACATCTCTTAACCAAACACTCCCTCATTTACTCCTTACTATTCCAGTGTATATTTACAATCCCTTGATTACGCTCTCCTCCTAAATACACTTCTCCAAGCCGAGTGTATATTTCTATCTTTCCTAATCACCTTTCATCCACTTTCAGAGCGACTCCACCTTAATAGACTGTCACAGAGCCAGCGTTGTGTTTCTTTACGACCCACCCGGGCGATGAAGCAGGCCATTCCGAATTCCCGGTCACACTCCAACCCGAGATAATGTCACTCATTATCTCGGTTCCTTCAGCCCCATTCATACTTTATGTCTGCATTATGAAAGCAGCCACCGCATGGCCCGGATATATATATATATATATATATACATATATATATATATATATATATATAACATTCGGCACATGTTTCATTTCCACTGGCAAATGGTTTTCTCTCTCTCTCTCTCTCTCTCTCTCTCTCTCCTCTCTCTCTCTCTCTCTTTTCCCAGGATATAATTGCAGTCTTATCATCTGTACAAATCCTTTTGATAGTGGGTAATCGTCTCTATCTGACGCTTTGAACCATAGTCCTTTTATGTGACTCTGTCTCCTTTATAGCTTGAAGTTCAATGTTTTTTCTCTTACTCTTTGCATAGGAAACAAAACTGTTATGCCTCAACTATTCTTCCTCTATTATTTCAACGACAATTTCTCCGTGTTTAATTTGCAATATAAATCTCTCTCTCTCTCTCTCTCTCTCTCTCTCTCTCTCTCTCTGGTAATAAACCAATATATTCATATATTGGTCAGCCAGTAGTATGCGATAAAATATACAAACATCTCTCTCTCTCTCTCTCTCTCTCTCTCTCTCTCTCTCTCCCCAATACTACAAATATGTTCTCATATTGCTTAGCCAATGAGGTATGATAAAAATTCCAGATCTGAGCCTTTGGTGGCCTCATTTGAACTTCGGACATTTTCGTTTTAGGGCAGCTAATTTGAAAATTAAAGTTTCTCTCTCTCTCTCTCTCTCTCCTCTCTCCTCTCTCTCTCTCTCTCTCTCTCTCCATCATTTCCCTGCATTTCCACCTTTCCCTTCTGCACCTCCTTCCCCCTCCTTCCCATTACAAGAGAAGTGAGTATCCACGTGTCAAACTGTTCCCTGGAAATGCAGTCGAAGGTCTGAGAATGTCGACAGCAAAATCATCACTGGAGGAGATGAAGGTAAATTGTTGGTAGAAAGGAATTGTTGGCAGAGAAGGAACAACCACGGGGGGAAAGTGTGTTTGTTGACGAAACGCAAATTGTCTGAAGGTACTCGTTGGTTGCAATATAAACTTTTCTTTGGTGGTTGGTTCAAAAAAATTACTGAGCAATAAATTTTATGAAGAAGTTTTTGGTCATTGCCTGAGGTAATTTTATGTAATGCAAATTGCTCATGTTACCTCCTTGGGTAACTTACTTTGGTGTATTCATTATAATTAGAGCCAAAAGTAATTGTTTTGTAGTTATGAAATACACTTTTTGTTTGTTTGAAAAGATCGTTTGATTTAATTTTTAGAGTACTTTTGTAGATTTTGTCTTTTATGTGATAGTAAATTATGTGTTGCTGTGATATTTAGCAAAAGAAAATATTCTCTTTTACTAATTTGGCCAATCCACCATTTTCAGGTATGCTCAAATAAATTTACATATGAAGGGAATCGCTTGGGGTGAAGATAAAGTTCTTTTAAATGTGTCTATTGGGGAGTGTATATCGAAGTAATTATTTGAAGTAATGAAGTGATTTGAAGTAATCCAAAGAAGCAATGTTAATACACGATCTTAAGGGGGTGTGCCTAACGCAACGGTAAAAAAACTAAAGAAACATTTGCTTTTCGTGACGGACTCATTCACAGGAACAAAGAGTATTCATGGCTACGATGAAAGACTTAAGTTTAAATCACCTTATGCCTATAAATAAACTGTCAAGTTCAAACACATGATATTAGAATTGACTAGACCCTTCTACACACTCGCATCGTTGAAAGTAGTATGCTAGCCAAGGCACCAGCAACCTGTTGAGACACTACCGCTATAGAGTTATTGGGTCCTATGACTGGCTGGATTATTCTACATTGGATCCCTATCTGGTTACTGGTCATTCTTCTTTTGCAGACATAAACCGAATGCTTAAGATAAACGATTGGAGAGACTTAGACAACTGGCCAAGGGCGGTTTAGCTGGTCAGCCTTGGAAGGGTGACCGTCAATAAATGCCAATCGTTAAGCAACATTTGAAGAGTTTACATCTTGGAAGGGTTATCCCCCTCCCCCCATAAAAAAAATGCCTTGTAGGTAACACATAAGCCACAGGTCAATCTCTGAGTGTCTTACCTGTTGTGAAGGTAACAGGTCAAAATAAGACAACAATCTTATGTATTGATAACTAGGAGACTTATGCCATTAACAATGGTTCACAATTACCTTCGGAAAAAAAAGCAAGTTGTTGGCATGCATCAACCTTAAGAAATAGGGCTAAATTGGCCACAATCAGAAACACCCAAAGGTGTTTTATTATATCCATGTCTTTATTCCTTAAGGTTCCACCTTCTTTCCCCATTAGTATACGAAGTTCTTATGTAAATCATGTCCTGAAAATGTCGAGAGTTTTTATTGCAGTTTATGTGTATCAATTGGTTTTGTCTTTGTGAGATGATAATTTCTATGATAAATTATTACCAATATTCCTGACTCTCCTTGGGACAATTGGTTATTCTTTTATTGGAATTCCTAATTGGAATATTTGTTCGTTAACTTTTTCAATAGCTGTGGTACTCCTGGCAAGTTTATTTCTATCATTTTACTTTACGTATTATGTTGCTTGTGATACCAATACAGCCTACACTATCTTAACAGTATATATATATATATATATTATATATATATGGCAAGATGGGGGGTACTTGATTTATATATTTATTTATATGCCTCAACTGAAAAGGCGTACAATTTAACCATAAAGAAACCCTTTCTGGTACAACTCAAGAACGATAATGGTGGTCTACCCTTAAATTGCACTCATTGGTGTAGATGCAACAGTTCCTCGTTTACTTAAACCAGATGGCTCAGTCACTCACTGTCCAAAGGAAAAGGCAACCCTTTAGGCCTGATGTTTTTGATAGTAAACAGAGTAAAGAAAAAATTGAACTTCTTCATTCATGTTTTCCTGAGGCTAAACTAACTAATTTAGCTTTTCGATCTCGTGAGATTAAAGCTCTGTTGATGGACCTTGATGCTTATGGAGGTGTAGACCCAAATGGCATTTTTCCTTTGTTTTTTATAAAGACAACAGATTTCTGAGCTCCAAAGTTATCTGTTATTTTGCGCAAGTTAGCAACAAGAGGAGCTTTTAGCACTTGTTGGAGAATTGGTAATGTTACTCCACTGTGTATATGTGTTTGTGGTAGCTCAAGTCCCACCGATTACCGCCCAATTTCCATAACTCCCATATTATCTAAAGTTTTTGAACGTCTTCTGGCAAAACGTCTTAATAGGTTTGCTGAAGGTAATCATCTACTCCCTAGTTTGCAATTTGGTTTTCGTAAAGGCCTTGGAGCATGTGATGCCCTTCTTACAATCTCCAATGCTTCTATGATAAATTATTACCAATATTCCTGATTCTGCTTGGGGCAATTGGTTATTTTTTTATTGGAATTCCTTTCGACTCGATAGACAATTCATTGATTCTGGTTAAAAGGATAGAAAGAGAAAGGTTGGTCCCATCTGATGTCATTTTAATTATTTTAAATGTTGCAGAGAGAGAGAGAGAGAGGAGAGAGAGAGAGAGAGAGAGAGAGTGTGTATTGGTTTAAACTAATCTCTTATGAAGCGTTCATCTCTCTCGCTCTGTGTATTGGTTTAACTAATCTCTTATGAAGTGTTCAAATCTCTCTCTCTCTCTCTCTCTCTCTCTCTCTCTCTCTCTCTCTTCAACTCGCTTGCAATGGGAGAAAAGAGAGAAAGGGTTCAAAGATCTCCTTTTACTGTTTAACTTGAGAGAGAGAGAGAGAGAGAGAGAGAGAGAGAGAGAGAGAGGTGGTTCAAAAACATCTTTTTAAAGTTTAACTTGAGAGAGAGAGAGAGAGAGAGAGAGAGAGAGAGAGACTTCTTTAAAAACCTTACTAAAGACACCAACGCTAAAAACTGAACAGACATTGGAAATATGAACGGAAAAAAAACCACCCAACTAATGTTATTACACCCAGTGACACTTGTACACACAACAAAGAATTTAAATTTTCCCTTTTCATTATCAGTCGTTTTGTCTTTTTTAATTTCGTTTCTTCCAGGTAGCAAAGAGATTCTGCAAAACAAGGTAGAAAGTATTTTGATTAGGTTTACACGATCACTTTCACTTTTACCAGGAGAGAAAATGTAGTTGAGTTTCTATATCGTTTCCGAGAGTACATATATACATGCATACATGCATACATACATACAAACATACACACACACACACACACACACACACATATATATATATATATATATATGTATATATATATATATATATATATACATATATATATATATATATATAATTCTGAGTGTCGATACATTAACATGGTGAAATAGTTTGTTGATCGCCACAATCAGCAAATCTGTACTAGCCCAAGACACCCATACTACGAGAGTTCCTGTGACCGATCATACCAAAATCTCCCACCATCACCACACCATGGTAATGAAATAGCAAGACAACAAGCATGAATAATGACACATCTTAGGATTTCGTCCTGCAGTGGACTAAAAATAGCTCATTTTTTATTATTCATTATATATATACACACCTATATATATATATATATATATATATGTATATATATATATATATATATATATTTATATATATATATATATATAATTGTATATATATATATATATATATTTATCATTATATATATATATATATATACACACACCACACACATATATATATATATATATATGTGTGTGTGTGTGTGTGTGTGTGCGCGTGTATATTTATATTTGTGTGTATGTGTGTGTATAATACAAAGCATAGCAAGGAGCTATTCCTGAAATAAACAAAACAGCGTTAATAGCCACATTCAATAGCTACTTCATAACTAAGTCTTAACAAAATCACAAATGTGTCATTAGTATGACAACGAATGCCTCACACAAATACATACACACACACACCGGACCAATTAGGTTAATCATGCAGTCTCTCGCTTAGTCCATATCTCCTTAATTAGATTCTCTCTCTCTCTCTCTCCTCTCTCTCCTCTCTCTCTCTCTCTCCTCTCTCTCTCTCTCTCTCTCTGCAAAACTACGTATTCGATTCTTGTTTACATTCAATTCATATGGAAATGTTGGTCATATTGAGAGAGAGAGAGAGAGAGAGAGAGAGAGAGAGAGAGAGAGAGAGCCTTTCTATCAAATTCCACCATGAAGTGAGCTAATTGACTTCTCAATAGAAGAGAAGGAAGAACTAAGGTGATAGTTTAATCGAAACTTATTAGAATGACTCATTAGCTCAATGGAGGAATTGGGAAATTAAACAAGAGTCAGAAAATTCACGTCTATAGTTGATTGCATGAATTTGTGCATAATTCGAGATTTTAAGCGCAAAGTGTATATATATATATATATATATATATAATCATTATGACTCATGTATTTCAACGTTATTGCTGATCTTGAAATATTTCATATCAATTATTCATTGCTTCTCATGTAGTTTATATATTTCTTTATTTCCTTTCCTTATTTGGCTATTTATCCCTGCTCGAGCCATTGGGGCTTATAGCATCCAGCTTATCTAACTAGGGTTGTAACTTTGTTCGTAATAATAATAATAATAATAATAATAATAATAATAATAATAATAACAATAATAATAATAATAAAGGGTAAATTCTGAAAGGCACTACTGTACAAGTTTATCAGCAAGGACTCATGATACTTCTCTCTCTAGTTCAACGACTTACTGAACAAAATCAACTTACAATTGTAAATTTCAAACTCTTCATAATAAATAATTCTCTATCACTATTTCATCATCAGTGAACAACCTCAAAAACAACTGTATATATATATATATATATATATACATATATATATATACATATATACATGTATATATATATATTTATATATATATATACAATATATATATATATATATATATATATAAATTTTATCAGGTATACGAAACACACTACATGAAATTCAGATTGAAATTTGAATGGAATAAACTGAAAAACGTTGAAATACCAAGAAAACGAATAAGAAAAAAATACCAACAGTGCTATATAGACGAGTCCCCTTCGGCTACGTTCAACTGTATCACAAGAGCACGTTCAAGTAAATAAAATTCTAACAAAAAAGCGTCTTACGTCCGCCGTAAGATATGTGATTAAAACAGAACCAAAAAACATTTTTCTCAAGTCTTCTATCTTAAATCTTCCTTTTTCACATTCAGACTATCTTCCTTGCTTCCTTCCTTCTCCCTATCTTCATCTTGCGTTCCTCCTCATCTTCGTCTTGTATTTGAAGACAAACCCAGTCTCTCTCTCTCTCTCTCCTCTCTCTCTCTCTCTCTCTCTCTCTCCCATCTACGCACCTTGACTTGAAACACGTGGGAAGAGAGATTTTTTAAATCAAATTGAGTGCTGTCAGGTCTGTTTTAGAGAGAGAGAGAGAGAGAGAGAGAGAGAGAGAGAGAGAGAGGAAGAATGTCTAGACGAAAGACTAAAAATTTTAAGAGTAGGAAACTCGTAACAGTTGCGCGAGAGGAATTGTGAGATACAAAAATG
>NC_090749.1:49824663-49829663 GCF_036898095.1 Palaemon carinicauda | reverse complement strand
ATCATAAGTAGATTGATTCACGTTCAACATACGAAAAAGGGAAAGCTTGGTCCGTAGACTTGAGTAAATTGTTGACAGTCTTCATTGGCGGATTTTTGAAATCTCTAATTGTTCTTTCTTCTTGTTCCTATTAATGATTTTAATGCTAATAATCCGTTCCTTATGGTATAAATTTTCAATTTAAAAATGGATGTCTGCACGAGCTACATTTACATAACCACCTTTCACGCTTCTATTCATCTTTTCAACTTAATTTTCACGCTATCTCTTTTGGACAAAATCCTCACAGCAGATATTCTTTTCCCCTACCTTTTACATTTTGGTGAAAAAAAAAATAAACATTTAAGTAAATATAACAAAATTTTTTTAAGATTTATGAGCGATTTTGTAACTTACAGAATGGAGTTAATTTTTATTTATATTCTATGATCTTAACAACAAAAAATCTAACATCTTTTATATTAGTCATTTGACAAAGGTTTCTAGCTGCATGGCTCAATTGGGTAAAAATCAAATATATAATATTAAACATTTTGGAAAATATAATTACAATTTCGAAAAGACACTTAAAGGGGTTTTGTAACTTATCAAATTTTCAAAAAATAAAGTTCACTTATATTTAATGTTTTTGACCCTAACAATAACAACCAGACAGAGCAATCAAGAGATTTCATACCTCCACCAACGAGGACTGTCAAAATTTTACTCAAGTCTACGGACCAAGCTATCCCCTTGTCATATGTTGACAGTGAATGGATGTACTGTATAATCCTTATCCTGGATCCGGATGGTGAACCGGATCTCACAAAAATCTAAACACCTAAATTTATCCCATTTCTGACATATCCTAAAATGTTCATCAAAATGCATCTTTAACTTTTAAGTTAGACTGGAGACAAACGTATAAACAAAGGTTAAAATATTGCATTAAGAGTCATTTCACCAACATACCAAGCTGCATGTCTCAATCTAGAAATGCATTGGCAAGCAGTCTATCCCCTTCCACTCGCCTACTTCAATTTTAATTTAGTTCTCTCACCGGGGAGAGAGAGAGAGAGAGAGAGAGAGAGAGAGAGAGAGAGAGAGAGAGAGTCTTAGTCTGTAAGGCAAATTCCTCCACTGCAAAATTCTCGGATTCTTCTGTTCCCTCAACGTTGCTTGGAAAAAAAAGGCTGAGGCGAAAAGATGTTGATGCGAGAAGCCAGCTTAATTCTCTGGAAATTCTATCATCGAATGTATTCCAACAGAATATATTGGTAGGATGAGACAGTGTCTCGCGCTTGGCGCTGATGAAATGAGATATATTCTTTTTGACGCCTCGCAAAAAAGAAAAAAAAAATAATGTATAGGCTGCCTCCCGTCTGATATTAAATTGGACGTGATATATTTTTTAATAATAGAATGGTAGGAGAAATTGTCTTGGGTGTATTTTGGTCAATAAAAAAAGCCAGTAATGGAATATGATTGATTGCGTAATTAATATTTAGTGACACACGGATATTATATATATATATATATAAATATATATATATATATATATATATATCATCATCATCATCATCATCATCATCATCTCCTCCTACGCCTTAGGAAGCAAAGGGCCTCGGTTAGATTTCGCCAGTCGTCTCTGATCTTGAGGTTTTATTCAATATTCTCCAATCATCCTCTCCTTCTTCACGCTTCATAGTCCTTATCCATGTAGGCCTGGTTTTCCCAACTCTCCTAGTGACTTGTGGAGCTCAGTTAAACGTTTGGTAAACTAATATCTCCTATGGAGTGCAAAGAGCATGCCGAAACCAACTCCATCTACCCCTCACCCTAATCTCATTCACATATGGCAATCGTGCAATCTCTCTTATAGTTTCATTTCTAATCCTGTCCCGCCATTTACATCCCAATATCCTTCTGAGGGCGTTTTTCTCAAATCTACTAAATCTATTGGAGATTGTTTCATTTTCATACCATGACTCATGTCCATATAGTAACACCGATTTCACTAAACTGATATATAGCCAGATCTATAAACGTAATTTCAGGTGATTTTATTTACAAATTTTACCTAACTTAAGCATTGTCATTTTTTTTTTTCAATATGATTCCTTACTCAAATTTTTAAGCTTAAAACACCAAAAGATAACCAACGTAATTTTCATATACATTGTCTTACTCCAAATAACAAATAGTGCAAATCCTCAGAACAATCCTCCTTCATAAATTCAAAAGACAGAGTGAAAAATAATGTATCTTCTCATCAGCATCAAGTGAAGATTTCCCATCGTCGAAATGTTAAATCTTTTTCTGTGTGTATTCGGTGAGACTACCATGTTGCTTTTTCTTTCCAGAATTTTCCAAAGTACGGAGCACAAAAGTGAGAAGGTTTCAGGGTTTGTGTTACTGACACAAGCTCAGTAATGAATTCGAAAATATAACGTGGCTGGTGGAACGTTTTGGTTTCATGAAGCTCTTCAAAGGATTCTGGTTTGATATACGGGATTCTCCCAAAGAAGAAATTATCTCGAATTTTCCAGGAAAATCAAAATTAAAATACCATTTGATGTCTTGAAGGACACTCGTGAATGGCAGAGGTAAGGGACAGTGACAATGCCCTAGCTAGCAGGACAATGACCATATGTTATTATTGTTGTTGTTGTTTTTGTTGTTGTTGTTGTTGTTGTTGTTGTTATTACAATATAAGCTCCACCCCTAGTTGGAAGAGCAAGATGCTATAAGCCCAAGGGCTCCAACAGGGAAAAACAGCCCAGTGAAGAAAGGAAACAAGGGAAATAAGTAAACTACGAGAAATGCAATAAACCATCAAAAAAAAATTATTCTACGAACATTAACAACTATAAAAACTTTCCAAAAAAAAAAAAGAGAAATAAGACAGAACAGTGTGGTCTTGAATCATATACATATGATCAGTGCCCAAGATCCCTCTCTCTACCCAAGCTAAGCCCAGAGACCATACCTTCATCATTAGCTCACAAGGATGGTGAAGTTGCAGACACTACAAGAAACTATCGAGCCACGTAGAGACAACTCAAGTAATTTAGTGTTTATTTTACAATGATGAATAACATCTATGTTGAGTTAATAATCACACAAAATCGAACTATTTGTGTCAAATGCATTATATTCTTTTTAAAAAATAGGAGAACAGAATAGTTGTGGAAAGGCTCCAGAATCTTATTACTTTTCAAGAGTTGAAGATTCATACAATCGTAGTTCTCGAGTACTTCAAGATGAGGTTATTTCTTAAGGAACAGTTTCAAGCATCAATATATTTGGCATGGTTTGGATTTTCTAATTTGATTATTATTATTTTTATTATTATTGTTATTGTTTTTGTTGTTGTTGTTGTTGTTGTTGTTGTTATTTCAACAGGTATACCATGCATTTAAGATTAAAAAATTATGATAGTTATAGAAACATTCAAAAAATGCTATTTTTGTATAATTAGGCTGCTGATCTATAAGATATTCTTTTTCATTGGAATTCTGTAATTTAAAGAAATTACTAAACAGAGTCCTAAACTAATAAAGTTTAATTAGACACGAAACAATCGAACGAACATCCAAGAACATTATTTAAACTAATTACCTTAAGAATTGAATAATAGATCTTGTAGTTACTATTGTGATAAAATATAAAAATCCTCGTTTTAAATTGCAAAAGTCCCTGCTTAGCTATCTGCTGGACGGGAGTTCGAGTCCCGATCAAGCCGATAGGTTCTTGTAGTACCTGCAAACCTCACCATCCTTGCGAGATAAGGAGGTCTAGCTGCCGAGTTATCAGCAGCCATTGCCTGGACCTCCCTGTTCCCAGCTTGGATGGAGAGTTGGCTTGGGCACTATCATGTGTATTTATGGCTAGTCTATAGGGCACTGTTGTTGTCCCTTGTCTCTACCATTCATGAGGGATCTTTAAACCTTCAACATATTCGTAACATTTGTCTATATTCTTCACAAGGTTAGGCCCAAAGAATTGAACATGGAAAATCTCTCTCTCTCTCTCTCTCTCTCTCTCTCTCTCTCTCTGAAGAGAGATTCAAGAAAAGAAGCCGTTATAAAACCGTGGACATTGTTAGAGGATAAAAGAATCCAACGAAGTAAAAGTGGGAGAGGCAGGAACAACGAAAACTATCACTCCGAAATACGACTTAAATGTATTGAAATATTTCAACGTTATATTTCTAGTTATTTTATTTCTAGTTAGTTGAAATCTGGAAAGAATTTATCTGTTTGAGAGTTTACTTTACACTGTATCTACACGAGTGAAAATATTCAATTACATAAGATATTACTGTTGATAAGTGGGGAGATACGTCAAATATATAACTAAAATATCCTGAAATTTCTGAGATACGCTATTATATAGGTGTTTAAATAACATCAAAGAGCATAAATGTTACAATATCCATATTCACTTTAGCAACACGTTTTTAGTAACCTTGAGCAGTTAATTTAAATATTTTTTTTTCTTAAGTTAGAATTAGTTTCGAAATATAGCAGTAATTATCATTATTATTACCAGCTAAGCGTAATTATCATTATTATTACCAGCTAAGCGACAACCATACTTGGAAGGGAAATACGAAAATGAATAAACTACTGTGCAGGACAAGTAATGAATAATAAATATGAAATATTCTAAGATCAGTAACAACGTTAAAATAGACCTCTCATATATAAACTTTTATGAGAGACTTATGTCAGCCTGTTCAACATAGAAAAATCCGTCGCAAGTTTGAACTTCAGAAGTTCCAGTGATTCAACTTCCTGATTAGAAGGACCATTAAACAATCTGGTCATAAATGGAAGGAAACATCTAAAAATACCGTTCAGTTTTAAGCCCTATAATGGAGATGGCATAACTACTGCGCTGTCATTGTGCAGTAAGCAATTTCCTCTTGGTAAGGGTAGAAGAGGCTCTCTAGCTATGGTAAGCAGCTCTTCTAGGAGAAGGACACTCCAAAATCAAACCATTGTTCTCTAGTAATG
>NC_090749.1:49812163-49814663 GCF_036898095.1 Palaemon carinicauda | reverse complement strand
ATCATATAATGCAAAACCCGGCAGACTATATTACGTTGATTTCAACATATGTTGCAAATATGAATTTGCCAGCGTATGCAAATAAATATTTTCAGTAATTCTCTTAAATATATCATGCTGCGTTTGCATAGTTTCATGATCAATTAAATTCCGTCCAGCTTGTAAATACGTAGTGTTAATTTCAGACGGCATTTCCTATTGTGTAAATATACAATTGGAATGAAATCATATATCGTTTTTTAAACATAAATCATAAGTTTTAAAAATCTAACCGGAAAATAAGGGATTTTAAACCATGTAAATATTAATATTAATCTCTAGCATGTCATTCGCTTCTTTATGGATGTTGCATAAGATTTTTTATAATACTGGCCATCATTTCCATTCGGAACTTCCCAGACAATACCATCCTACTCTTAATAAAGGTATGCAGTTAATTTTAACGTTGTAGCCTTCTCCATCATAAAGATCAATACTGCATAGTATTCGTGAAGTTTGATTCCAGCTACGACCAGGTTGTGCAATGGTCTTACTAATCAAGCAATTGTGGTAACTGATGTGGTAACGTCCCTGACTGGAAAACGCCAGACTGGGGTTCGAGTCCCGCCCAAACTCTTAAGTTCATTTGGTCGCTGCAACTTTAGTAATGGGGGGGTCCAAGGGAGCTTATAGATCTATCTGCTGAGTCATCAGCAACCATTACCTAGCCATCCTTGGTCCTAGTTTGGGTGGAGACGGGGCATGGACATTGATCGTATTTGTGATCAGTCTTGAGGGCATTATTCTGCTTGATAGGGCAATGTCACTGTCCCTGGCCTCTGCCATTCATGAGAGGCCTTTAAATCTTTAAACTTCATAAATCAAACTTGCTTCAAATGTTTCTATGACTAATCTCTACATAGTTTATGTGACATCTATGTTAACGTTGTTACTGAGCTTGAACTAATTTATATTAATTATTCATTACTGTTCATTCACAGGGCTATTTTTCCCTATTGAATCCCTTGGGGTTATAGCTTCCTGCTTTTCCAACTAAGATTGTAGCTTGGCTGATAATAAATAACAAATAATAAATAATAATAAATAATAATGAATATATATAAATAAATAAATAATAATGAATATATATAAATAAAAATAATAAATAATAATAATATATATATAAATAAATAAATGATAAATAATAATAAATAGAAAATAATAAATGATAAATAATAATAAATAAAAAATAATAAATGATAAATACTAATATAAATAATAATTAAACAAAAATTCAAAAGTAAAGAATGAAAAATAAACAGAAAACAGAAAATAGAAAAAAATAAACAATAAACAATATTCAATAAACAATAAACCAATAATAATAATAATAATGATAATAATAATAATAATAATAATAATATTAACTGAACATCAAATATTTGACCCTCTGCTGTCGAAAGTCCAACTGCAGTCAGGATCTTCACCCTCCCGGTGTAAAATTTCGCAATGATTCCAATCAATTAATAATATACCGAACTGGTCCCCTCGTGAGTGTAATCCAGAAAAAAATAGAGGGATCAACTGATTTATTAGTCTATCATAAACACGCTTTCCCTCTCCTCTTGTCAGCATTGACTGCATACAAAAATTACTTTTAAATACGGTTCAATATTCACTAATCAAATGAATACATATATTTCTTTCAGCTTAAAAGGGTGACGAATAGTTATTTATTTGTGTGATAATAATGTACAAACAACAATGTAAGGTAAAGACAATAAAAAGACAGCCAACTACTAAAGTGATATAGTCTTTAAAAAGTGATCAATTGATTAACTCTTTTCGAGTGGGGATACATTACCGTGGTGGAAGGGTTCATGTATAGATATGATCAGCAAAGATATACTAGCCAGGGCCACAATACTGGTATAGTTTGCTGTGTGATCTGATTGAGGTCTCTTACCATTACTAATCCGCACTGCCCAGCAAGGTGATGAAAATTGCAAAACTCCAGATATGTATAGGGATATGTCTGAGGTCTTTATACTGCACTGGACTAGAAACGGCTGCATTTGTTACTGAAACGTTACCCGAACGATAGAAACAAGTTTAATCAAACCTTACAAGGGATAAAGGAAGTGAAAAAAGAATCTATACACCAAATTCAAAAGCTACATAGAAGATAAAGTTAGCGAAACATACCCAAATCCAAAGCAGCTTATAGTGAAGCTCAGTAAACAATAACAGACAAACGCCAAAATAATTTTCAAACAGTGATAACGTCACCTAACCTTTAGAAACAAACTTAATCAAACTTACATTGGATAAAGGAGACAAAATCTATACATTAAAATCACCCGTGCGAAACATTACAAAATCCCCAAAAAAATAAATTCACAAAACCTTCTAGTCAGCAATGACCAAGACAGGGCAAAATCATTTATTCCAATCCATTCTGCAGGGAAGATTACAGGCTCTGAGAGACAAAAGTGCAATTTAGAGAACATTATATAAACAC
>NC_090749.1:49807163-49809663 GCF_036898095.1 Palaemon carinicauda | reverse complement strand
TTGCTTATTACACATTCCAAGAAAGTTGATTGGCAGCACATTATTATCAATACTAGTGTACGCGATCCGTCTAAAACGACTGCTAAATATTTAGATAGATATGCACACACACGTACAAGTATCCGCCTCTCACCAAGGTATGACTACTCTCTCCCCTTATCCGAGGGACTATGAAAGCTGAGCATGACCGAAAAAAGATATATCCTGACACTTTCTCTTTATTATATAGCGGATATTATCATTACTAGCTAAACTACTACCCTAATTGAAAAGGTAAGATGCTCTAAGCCCAAGGGCTCCAACAAGTAACATAGCCTTGTAAGGAAGGAAATAAAGAGACATAGAAAAGCGTGCCTGATTGTACGTACCCTCAAGCAAGAAACCTCTAACCCAAGACAGTGGAAGGCCATGGTAGAGAGGCTATGGCACTTACCAAAGACTAGAAAATAATGGTTTGATTCTGGATTACCCCTCTCCTAAAAGAGCTGGTTACTATAGCTAAAGAACCCATTTACCCTTGCCAAGAGGAAAGTAGCCACTGAACAGTTACAGTGAAGTAGTTAACCTCTTGTGAGAAGAAGAATTGATTGGTAATTTCAATGTTGTGTCAAGTGTATGAGGAAAGAGGAAAATGAGTAAAGAAGAGGCCAGACTATTCTGTGTATGTGTAGACAAAGATAAAATGAGCCGTAACCATAGAGAGGCATCAATGTAGTAGTCTGCCAGTCAAATGACCCATTAACTCTAGCGGTAGTATCTCAGGGGTGGCTGGTGTCTTGGCCAACCTACTACTAAGTGGTAAGTAGTCACTAGACAGTTATGGTGCAGTAGCTAACGATAAATACTGCACCATGTTTTCCTGTCTTAAGTTCACTTCAGCCCTAACTGCATATCACGAACCTTCCGTTCTAACTTGTCTCTTACCTCAATCTATCTAAACCATTGTAGGCCATCTTTTCCTCCTACTTCATCACTTACGAGTTATGCACGCCATTCACCGATCTATTAATTAATCCAAGCGCTCACATATGCTAAACCTTTTACCACTTCTGGGTATCTCAACAACATCTCTCTATATACTAATTCTATCACCACATACACTGAACAAACATTCCTTCTTAACAGCTTCAACCCTTTATCTTTCACTTACATCCAACATCCATAGTTCAATTTCATCACACCATCCATAGTTCAATTTCATCACACCCATCCATAAGATGTTGAACACCCACGCGGACATAGAACTCTCACACCCAACTAGTCACTTCCCTACCTGCTTACTCTTAATATATGTCTCACTTTCCTAATAAAAAGTTTTCATTGGTCTCAAGAAACTAAACATTTTCCAGTCTATATATTGCCTCTTGTACTATTTCTAGCATCATATTTCGGCGAACCTTCCGATATAACTTTTCCTTTATAAATATTTTATCCGCCCAGTCTTTTCTTTACCTAACCAATAGATCTTATATTATCAGTCCTGTCAACCTCTATCACTTCCTCAGAGATATACCTACCATACATCTTCCCTATATACTAAGCAATTTTAAGACCCTTTGGTTATTAATAGTCATTAATCACCTTCACCATCTTAGAATGACACAATTAGATGTCATGCATTCCTTTAGCAACTTTCCCTCACCCAACTATACCATAAAAAAGCCTGGTCAGCCACTCAATCACAAACACACTGCAGCATCTCACTTGTAATCTCATCAACTGTTGATGTTTTTCCTCACTTCCAGAGTAGATCCCTAAAATTACCACTTCATTTCTTGCTTTACCTCTCTTCTATCTTCCACAAAAAAATATCTACAAAATGCTAACTCCACAACCAAGGACTGCATTCAT
Organism: Palaemon carinicauda; assembly: GCF_036898095.1. NCBI lineage: Eukaryota > Metazoa > Arthropoda > Malacostraca > Decapoda > Palaemonidae > Palaemon > Palaemon carinicauda. The sequence goes on along the minus strand of NC_090749.1, from coordinate 49,807,812 downwards.
GATGACAGCATTTCTCTATCTGACACCGGAGTACAAAAGTCTTTATATCCAATAAAACAATTAGGCCACACTCTTAGTTCCTATTCATCCAGTCCCCTCAGCCTTTCATAGCAGCCATATTTTCCCTTCACCATCTCTATATGCATCTCTAGGTAGGCCTGTGCCTGCAAATAAAATTACAAAAATTTCCAAAAGGAGGAAGTCCCTAGAAGAAAAAAGAAACTTTAATGTAACTGTCACATTAATACACCTACACAAAAGGATCTCTCTCTCTCTCTCTCTCTCTCTCTCTCTCTCTCTCTCTCTCTCATATATATATATACATATATATATATATATATATATATATATAATGTGTGTGTTTATATATGCGAATATATAAATATATATATATATATATATATGCATATACGTGTGTGTGTGCGTGTGATTGTATAAAAAATGACAGCTAATAAATGATGAACTTTAAAAATGTATTATATCAACGAAAAGAAACGTGCCAACATTTGATAGGAATTAGTACTTTCTAACTATTGAAATAAAAATAGATATTACATTTATACACCTAAGTGGATGTCCTTGGGGTCAGTTTGTTTATGATACGCAGTAAGTCAGAGTTAAGAAAAGAAATTAATAAAGGATTATCAGA
>NC_090749.1:49792163-49802163 GCF_036898095.1 Palaemon carinicauda | reverse complement strand
TCTTCTGTAATGTTTGTGTTGATTATTAAATTTCCGAATTATTTTCCACGTTTTATAACATATTGGCCTGGCAGTGTATGGAGGTGTAAATCTATATACTGCATATGGTGTAAAATTTCAGGTGTCCAAATTTATAATCTACTAATCTGGTAAAACCGTACTTATACATCTTTGGTTTTCATTCATTGATAAAATCTATTCAGAAAAAAACAGTTAAAACTTGAACAAAATTAGCTTTGGAGGCGGAAAAGGAATGTAGTAAAAACACCTTATTAACGCTTATAGAGCAAAACATAGGGCGTAGGCCTAGTGGTGACATGAACCCCAATCCCTTTAAGGCAAATGATAAAATGGCTCAAAGTTTATAACCGATTCGTCATGAAATCCATATCTACTTTATACGAATTTCTTTCATTCAATGGTTGCCTATCAAACTGAGAAATGAGTTTAGAATATGTATAATACACCAAGTTATCAGAACCGGACGTCCAAGATATCTAAGGGGATTGTTACAAATTGTGCAATCAACAAGTCGTGTTGACACAAGAATAGTTACATATGGTTTTAAATTATTGTAAGCTAGATATATGTCTACTGTAGGCTCTCTAGGGTCTGTAAATATGCGGCCCCAAGACTATACAATAACCTCCCACTAGGCATTCGAAAGACTGAAGATATCATTAAGGCTTTCAAGAGGAAACTGAAGACTTTTTTTTTTTATGCTTTAAGTGCTTCGATATTGTCGATTTGACAATAAACGAGCAAAATGAGGTGAAATGTTGAATGCTTTTGAACGAACATGATATAATGACTGTGGAGGTCCTGTAGAGGGTAAGGTTCCCCTGCTGGTATAGGAGAAGAAAAGTAGGTTTTAAGGTTAAAGTATATCCTGTTTGGCCGTTCTAGGGTAAGGCAAATAACTCTCTCTCTCTCTCTCCTCTCTCTCTCTCTCTCTCTCTCTCTCTCTCTCTCTCAAAACGCGCAAAAATTAATGGTGTCTGTCAGCCTTTATATGACAAATATTTCGATATCTACATGCTGAACATCCAGAATAACCAACACAATTAATTCTGTAGCGAAGATTGTAAACAATTTTACGTTCCAAAAAATAAAATTGCTAAAGACTACAGTGGCCTGTTAAAACTAGTATGGCCTAGCCACCATATTGTCTATTATTAACTGAACACTCCTCAAATGACTAAAAAGGATGTATAAAAAAAAGATTAGAAGAATAAAAAGCATCCTTAACCACACCTTTAAAACATATTTGACAAAGTTTGTGAGTAGGTCTTAACAAACAGTAATTACAAAACACGTTAATATTAGAACTTGGGGGTCATAAAATGTTGCCATAAGCTACTGCTACGCAAATACTATTTCTCTAAAATCATGGCTGACAGAGAGGAGTTCGTTAATAAATGTATATTTAATCAGAGGAATGGAAGCAGTAATCTAGTATTCAGTTTATTAACTTAAATTACCTACCAGCAAAGTTGGCAATTACAATTTGCTGGATGAATTTTTAAAACGCATAAACCCACATACGATTATGAATTAGTGTAGGCCTATATGCATATATATCAGAAACTTGGAGAGACTTTCTAAAGCCTTAGAATATAAGCTAGGTATAACTCAAGGATCAAAAGAAAAATATATAATGATGGGAAGAAATAAGACGGACAAAGAGCATTATTGATACGAGAACAAACTAAAGTAGTGAATATTCTAAAACTTGTAAGGAAAATAAATGGACATAGGCAGGATAAAAAATGAGAATGGCAAACAATAGGTGGATATTAAGAGTAACGAATAGGTCCCTAGAGATTGCAACCAAAGCAGGAGAAGGAAGAGACGACGATGGATTAACGCACTAGGGAAATTTTCGGGTATAAACTGACATGGAAAGACCACAACCAGACCAGAGTGGAAGGACGTGTTTGAGGCTTTTTGTCCTTCAGTGGAATAGGTTAATATCAAATGTATTATATTTCATAAACAAATGAAATATAAATGAATTTATCAATAATTGTCAAAGCCATTAAAATAAAGTTCTTTTCACATCAAAGCCAATATGAAAGTTGAAATCAGAATTCTCCCAATTTCGAATTCAACGTCTTTAACAGTTGTCATCGAAAAATGTTTCAAATGACGCTGGTGTCACCAGACAGGCTTTCATTAGAGAGAGAGAGAGAGAGAGAGAGAGAGGAGAGAGAGAGAGAGAGAGAGAGACTAATAAATCGGATTTGAAAGTTGGCAAGTTGGCGCTACTGGTCTAAAGTTAAAGGCTGCCTTGTGTGTGTGTGTGTGTGTGGCAGAACTGGAAGAGGAATGTAGCAATGTATATAATCTTAAATATACGTTTCACCTTTGAAAGTACCCAACGTAGGCCTATCATTGGACGAAAAAAATAAGAAACTATTATTATTTCCTTGACCATAATAATAATAATAATAATAATAATAACTAGAGGGCCACTCAGTAGAGGCCAGACCTCCGCCGCGGCAGCTTATTTCTCTACCTTTTGTTCTACCTTGACCTTTGACCTTAACGTTTATTAATTAGCGTAGATTTTCATACACTCAAATATGAGCCAAGTTTGAAGTCTCTGTGACAACAATGTCCAAAGTTATGGCCGATTACGTGAATTGAATATTTTACTTGACCGTGACTTTGACCTTCCAAAATATAATCCTTTCCAGTTCTTTATATAAACATTTAATCCCAGAAAGTCTCATTACTCTGCGGTTAAAATTGTGGTGAGGAAGCTGTACAAAAAAAAAAAAAAAAAAAAAAAAAAAAAAAAAAAACATCCAAACAAGCAGGGGCGAAAACATAACCTCCTTCCAACTTCGTTACCGAAGATAATAATAATTTTTGTGAATGCTATATATAAGTGAAGACACAAACGAGTAGGCCTATGCTATGTTATCTTACGCATTATTAATTTTCATTAATTGATAAAATCTATTCAGAATAACAACTATAAATAACGTAAACAGACAATAACTAAATATATGAAATTGGGTAAAATGTAAAATAGAAAAAAAAGTTGAAACGAATTTAGCTTTGGAGACTGAAGAAATACAGCAAAAACACCTTGGTAACGCCTACAGAGCACAAAGTGTGATGTACTGGTGGCATTAACAAACCCCACCCCCCCCCCTAAGAAATTGATAAAATGGCTAACACTTTACATATAACCGATTTTTCAAGAAAACCATCTGCTTTTTTCCACCCATTTTCCTCAAATCACCAAATTCCATCTGGCCGTTGTAGAGCAACAACTCTCTCTCTCTCTCTCTCTCTCTCTCTCTCTCTCTCTCTCTCTCTCACATATAAATTCCAGGTTTCGTGAGACCTAAACGTACCTTGATTTGCCGTTCCTGCAAAAACCATTACCGTTTCATCTTGTTAAATAAGCTTGATTATCCTTTCGATTTTATAAGCTTCAATAACGAAGAATTAATATACATGCAAAGATAATAACACAAATTATAAAGACTACGAGGAGACGTGTTAACGCCAAGGAGGATTCGTTACAACTGAGTGACTGATTATCACAGTTCACTTCCTCTTTATGTTTCAATCATCCTTTTAGAACAACCGATTCTCAACTGGTGTTCCAAATCGTTGACAGTCCGCAATTTTAATGATTGATTATTTCTGGTTTAACCCCACAATAAATACTACTTATAAGTAATATTATACAACACTGCCTCACCCCTAACTTAGTAATTAGTCCATATAAATGTATCTTTACCCTCTAATTTCTAAATCAAATCCATGAAATGTAGCTCGTGACGTCTCACTGACTTTGGCATATTATGGACGTAACCTATCAACAATCATTTTACCCTTTCCTATTCTTTTCTCTTTTCTCTTAGCTTCTCTTTGCTAGAATAGATCGCTTTTGTCTAAATATATCCCTGACAAGCCCCCCCCCCCCACCCCACCCCTTTCGGCCTTGTTATGTATCCACAGCTGAGCGAAATGAGCCAGTAACATCACTTTAATTACGCAATCAAAAGTTAGGTGGTTCGGCTTTTAGGCCGATAGATAGTTTTCGGGGGATTGTACACTACAGCGTGGGATGCCTATAGGGTCATTTGAATATCTCTATGGGGCTATTTTTAAGCAGATTTAGATAATTGTATTGGCCATTCTTTACTAACTTTATAATGTTGTTTTAAGGTTTTATACCATTAGGTTACTTTGACGATTGCGCATGGAAATGCTCCGAAAATAGAATTCAGGGTTGTGTTAGTACGTTTGTTGGAGTTGTTAAATAACTTGAAAATACAGCCTTTCAAAGCGGGTGCTTTGTTTAAATGCGCTTTAAAACTGCTTTAAAAACGGTCCATTTTTGCTGTTGAACGATGCTTTGCACGGAATATTTTAAAAGCATTTCAGTTAACAGTACATTGTACTTGAGACTCACATGAGAATATATACTTTGAGCATCAGTGCTTTCAAGTTGCTGAATAGAATTTTAGTTAACAGATGTCTTCAAATGGGATATTTTCATTATTATAACAATACTATATAGTGAATAATGGCGAGAGTTATGTATGATATAACTATTTCTTCTTTTTTTCGGTGGTGTGGTATGTAAGGTGCGTTCAACAAGACGTTACTAACTTTCCAACATTGCGCCCAACACTCAACTTCTACACCACGCCTGGAATATTACAATGCATGCTGTATTTACAGTTTAGCTGTAGTTATAGTTTGGTTGTAGTTGTAGATGCGAGGTTGCTATTCATACAACTAACAGTTCAAGAAAATTATGTTTTGAAGTTTACACTATAACGGGAATTAAGATTTATTTAGTCTTGGGTTTAGAAGGGCATAACCGACACCAAAGCGGTTTCTAACTTCACAGAAGTTTGTCAACGGTTATTGAATATAATAGATGGAGTGGAAGTCCGAGAAGTTATCGGTTAAATTGGTTTGCTAAAGAGGAAAAAGATGTAAATATGTTTACAAGTAAACATGTACACGCACGAATGTTACCTATATTTACATTTGAAAACTAATCAATGTAAACTGTTTCTGGTTCATCTAATGAATAAAACGGATGGGAACATTACTGAATAACCCTTTCCTTCATTTGAGATGTATGCGATTCATACAGTAATTGAAATGGGCTATGGTAATAACACTATTCAAAGAATCTTCCCTCGAGTCTATATGTGGTTTCCTTCTACTACATCGTAAATGTGGGCCTAGGCCTAATTATCAAGAGGCTAGACAGTTCTAGAGATAACAAATGAATAAAAAAAAATATCTGAAGGACTTACTTTGACAAATAGCCTAAAGGTATCACTAAATTAATAAGTTGCTTCTAAAGAGCGTTAAAGTCTTCGGAATTACTTGTAGGCCTATAAACTCTACATTTTCCTCCATAGTTTCCTTAACGACTAGACGTTATCCCTTTATGCTTTCTACATAACACAATTTATACATTTGAATCTCTCTCTCTCTCTCTCTCTCTCTCTCTGATGTTTTCATACGTTTTCCTCTTACTTTTTTGTTTGTATATTATATTGATTTGCTTTTTCGATTTGTGAATTTACGAATATGGCTATGTCAGAGACCTATATTTCTCTGATCCCAAGCATTTTTTAGGAATACACACACATATATATATATATATATATATATATAAGTTTGTGTATGTGTCCTTTTCTGAATGGGGATACCTTAACATGATCAGTAAAGTTGTACTAAGTTAGTTTGCTGTGAACAATCAGACGAAAGTCTCCCACCATCACCAATCCACATGGGCCAGCGTGATGATGAAAACTGGCCAGACACCAGGCTACACTTGATGTTGTGTGTGTGCATGTGTCTTGTTAATTGGGCAAACCAAGATGGCGTGTGGGAAGACGGGCTGCCTGAAATTCGTCTTAAATACAATTAGAGTTGGTTGTGATTAGCGTCTGCATTCGAACACGATAAGAGAGAGAGAGAGAGAGAGAGAGAGAGAGAGAGAGAGTTTGTGTAATGAGTAGACGCGCTTTCAACACCACCTGTCACCACCTGTGAATAGCAATTTAATACTTCCGGATATTCAGACAGGACAGAGAGAGAGAGAGAGAGAGAGAGAGAGAGAGAGAGAGAAATCAATAAGCCATATTTTATGCATATAAATGTTAAATGCCAATATCATAGAATCTGCTTGCGGTGGCCGATGCAGTAACATCCCTGACTGCTGACCGCCAGACTGGGGTTCGAGTCTTGCTCAAAATCGTTAGTTTCTTTGGCCGCTACAATCTTCTATCCTTGTGAGCTGAGGATATGGGGTTGGGGGAGTCTATAGGTCTATCTTTTGAGTCACCAGCAGCCATTGCCTGGCCGTTCTTGGTCCTAGCTCGGGTGTAGAAGGGTCTTTTTCGCTGATCATAAGTGTATATGGTCAGTCTCTAGGGCATTGTCCTGCTTGATAGGGCAATATCACCGTCCCTTGCCTCTGCCATTAATGAGTGGCCTTTATGCGTTTAATGGCTATTGGCATCTTCAGAATCAATGTAAGTAGGCTATTAATCTAAACCAATGCTTCACTAGTATCACGTCAAATACATTCACAAAAGATTCATCTCGCATTCTTTGTTTCTAGATTTCTTAAATATAAAGTCCGAGGCTGTGTGAGGATACCTTAACGTGGTCAAAGTGTTTGTGCATTGCCATGAACCGCAAAGCTGTACTAGTCAGGGTAACCAATACTGTGTCGGTTTGCTGTGAGCCATCAGACTAAAATCTCCCACCATCACCGATCCGTAGTGGTCAGCGTGGCGATGAAAATGTCTAAACACTAGACATGAATAAGGACATGTCTGAGGCCTTTGACCTGCAGTGGACTAGAAACTGTTGGATTTGCTGGTGTTTTATATATATATATATATATATATATATATATATATAATTCTCGTATAAAATGCCGAATAAGCATTGAAAAACAATTTCTGTGCGTAGGTTTTTTCCCCTGCAAACTTTCTCCTTTTTAGTACTTGAAAGAAAAAAAAACTCCTGTCTTGGAATGAATCAGATGAAGAAAAAAAAGCTTAACAATTTTCATACGAGTCTTATACCGGTATTACTACGAGTGATGGTGTAATGATTGAGAGAGAGAGAGAGAGAGAGAGAGAGGAGAGAGAGAGAGAGAGAGAACACTACACCCCACATTCTGTATCCAGAAAAGACCTTTTTTGAAGTGGTTTTTGGAAACTCCAAATTTGTGGACTGGCCGATTCCTTTGATGCAAAAGGAGATAAGAAAAAGGGTTCTTGTAAGGTGTAGCCCTTATTCTAAGGGTTCCTGTAAGGCTGCTATAAGTCTTTTATACTCCTTCTTAATTTAGAACGGTGCCCATAGGAGAATAGTTCCTTTTTAATCAATGCTTCTATACTAATCAGGAGGTTTTTTTTTTTTTTTTTTTTTTTTTACCGTTTAGATTCTGAGATCTGTATTTTTCAAGGGATTCTTACCCGTCAGCTGATGACAGGTGCATCCTTGAATCAGAATACTGGAATCAGAATAGAAACTGTATTCTACACCCTTAAGATAAAAAAATTAGTAGTGAAAGGGATTGCAAGAGGAGGAAGTTAAGAGAAAATTGGAGGAAATATGAAGTAATGATGGATATGGAAACCTAAGATATTATTATTATTATTATCATTATCATTATTATTATTATGATTTCTAAAACTGCAACCTTAGTTGGAAGAGCAGGATGTCATAAGCTGAGGAGCATCAACAGGAAAAATAGCCCAGTGAGGAAATGAAACGAGGAAAAATAAAACATTTTAAGGATAGCCACAGCTTTAAAATAGATATTTCCTATAGAAAATATAAAAACTTTAAAAAACAAGAGGAAGAGAAAGAAGACTGAATAGTTGCCCAAGAGAACTCTAATCTAAGACAGTGGAAGACCATGGCACAGAGGCTATAGCACTACCCCAAGACTAGAGAACAATGGTTTGATTTTGGAGTGTCCTTCTCCTAGAAGGGCTGCTGACCATAGCTAAAGAGTCGCTTCTACCCTTACCAAGAGGAAAGTAGCCACTGAACAATTACAGTGCAGTAGTTAACCCCTTAGGTGAAGGAGAATTGTTTGTTAATCTCAGTGCTGACAGGTGTATGAGGACAGAGTAGAATATGTAAAGAATAGGTCAGACTATTCGTTTTATCTGTAGGCATAGGGAAAGTAATACAAAGTAATGAATATCATAAATAAGATCAATCAGAGATTTCAGACCTCCGCCAATGAATATTGCCTACAATCTACTCAAATTTACGGATGAAACAATTAATCTTTTACATATGCTAACCTTGTATGAATCTACTGTATCAATTAACTAAAGCCTACGGACAGCAACTCCCCCTTTTCCTATGCTGACTGTAGATAGCTAAAAAATGCAAATCTGGATCTAGAATCCGTATCCGGATCATCTCCAAAATTTAATGGAGTCGTCAATGACCCAAGATCTATCTGTGGTGAAAATTTCGTCAAAATCCATCGTGTAGTTTTAAACTAATCCTGTCCACAGACAGACAGACACAAACACAAATAAATGAATAAATAAACAGTCTCGTTTTTATAACCTTCCTAGCGGAGGTTAAAATAAGGTAATGACTAGAAGCCAGAGAGACAGAATATTGAATGTGAAAAAGAAGATTTCCAATTTTGAAGCAGGATTGAACTATATTGTACAGTCGATTTAATCTACATGGCTGACCATTCAGCTGATAATTCCCCAGTGATATCTAACCTAGGATTGCGAAGCCTGACTAATGAAGTAAGGACTTATCCCAAGTGTCTGTATAGGATGCATACACACACACACACACAATCATACAGAGTCTAATTTTGACCACAGTCAGTAAACCATTTGTTTTTTAGTTTACACTGTTTTGAACACATTTTAAAATTTAACTAGTGTATGCGACCCGTCAGAAATTACTGCTAAATGTTTAGATAGATTTGCACACACAAGATTCAACCCTTCCCATTCCATCCCAGTTTCCTAACTACCATATGGCAGCTTGTCGAATTTGTGAGAGATTGTTGTTTCCAAGCGTTACTGCTTATATATATATATATATATATATATATACAGAGAGAGAGAGAGAGAGAGAGAGAGAGAGGGAGAGAGAGAGAGAGAGAGAGAGAGGGAGAGAGAGAGAGAGAGAGAGAGGGAGAGAGAGAGAGAGAGCCTTACCTTATTACCTAATTTTTGTTTGGGTTCCCCCAGGTCCCTCAGTGTGAGGCACCTCGTATATCCACCAGAGAGTTGCTAATGCATCTTCCGGTGTATTTTGCATCTTCCAGTCTTGGATGGTCTGGGATGCATCTTAGGTATTTATCGAGCTTATTCTTAATTCTTAAACACATCTACGCTCACTCCTGATATGTTTCTTAGATGAGCTGGCAGCACATTAAATAGTCGCTGCATTATCGATGCTGGTGCGTAGTGGATTAATGTCCTGTGCGCCTTTCTCAGTTTACCTGGAATATTCTTTGGCACTATTAATCTACCTCGGCTTCCTCTTTCTGATATTTTTATCTCCATGATGTTTTCAGTAATTCCTTCTATTTGCTTCCATGCTTGTATTATCATGTAGCGTTCTCTTCTCCTTTCTAGACTGTATAGTTTTAAAAATTTCAGTCTTCCCCAGTAGTCAAGGTCCTTAACTTCTTCTATTCTAGCAGTATAGGACCTTTGTACACTCTCTATTTGCGCAATACCCTTTTGGTAGTGTGGGTACCATCTCACATTGCAGTACTCGAGTGTACTACGTACATAAGTTTTGTAAAGCATAATCATGTGTTCAGCTTTTCTTGTTTTAAAGTGTCTGAATAACATTCCCATTTTTGCTTTACATTTAGCCAACAGTGTTGCTATTTGGTCGTTGCATAACATATTCCTATTTAAAATTACACCAAGGTCTTTAATTGCTTCCTTGTTTGTGATTGTCTCATTATTAGGTCCCTTGTATG
>NC_090749.1:49767450-49787450 GCF_036898095.1 Palaemon carinicauda | reverse complement strand
TGGGAGGGGGGGGGGGGAAATAGAGAAAGATTATAAAGACAGGAGATAATGCCTTGATCTTTTTTCAAAATAGGCCTATTTATTGGAGAGAAAGCCTTTGTGATGAAAATTTCCATAACAATTTTTCAATGTCAATTTAAGTATTTGTATATATTATTACATATAAATGTAGGTAGGTATACAGTGTATGTATATATATATATATATATATATACATATATATATATATATATATATATTTATATATATATATATATATATATACATATATATATATATATATATATGCCTTTCTTAGTGGGGATACCTTAACGTTGTGAAAGAGTTTTTGTATCGCCGTGATCAGCAGAACTGTACTGCTCAGGGCGAACCATACTAGGTTTCGTGTTAGCAATTAGACGAAAATCTTCCACCAAGAAAATGGCCAAACCACAGACATGAATAAGGTCATTGTGAGGCCTTTGTCCTGCAGTGGACTAAAAACGGCTGCATATATTGTTGCTGTATATACAGTATATATATATATATATATTTATATATATATATATATATATATATGTATATATATATATATATATATACATATATATATATATATATATATATGTATATGTATATATATATATATATATATATATGTATATGTATATATATATATATATATATATAAAGTCATCTTCCCATATGCCTATTGACGCAAAGGGCTCGGTTAGATTTCGCCAGTCGTCTCTATTTTGAGCTTTTAATATAGTACTTCTTCATTCATCATCTGCTACTTCGTGCTTCATAGTCCTCAGCTATGTAGTTTTGGTGAACTAATCTCTCTTGGGGAGTGTGCAGATCATGCCCAAAACCATCTCCATCTACCTCTCCATCATTATCTCATCCACTTATGGCACTCGAATTAGAATTAGAGTTTAGTGGAAGATTGAAAATACCAAATCAGACAATGGCTAGGTTAAGCAGAAATTAGAAATCAAATCACCTGAAATTACAAATAGAAATCAGACTATATATCAGTTGAGTGAGATCGGTGTTACTCTATGGCTATGAGTCATGATATAACAATTCTACCATTAAAAAATCCAACTTTTTCTATTATATATGTTCTTTCGCCTTCATATTTATTTTTGTGTGTAAACCTGCAATTATCCCCATATCTGCACCAACCCCCTGGCATTATAGATGCATTCTTTGTAGTTGGGCTCTATTTGTGCAGATTTGGGTTGAAAGGCCTTTTTTGGTGCATAGTGCGGTATATACGCGCCTTCTTTTTTCTTTCTTTTTTTGTTTCATTTTTGTTTTTCTTTCAGATTGCTGAGTTTTCTTACTCTCATTCATAGTTCCAGGATGCATATATTGACATTTTTTGTTGAAACTGCATCCTTTTCCTTCTTTTAGGGTTTTGCATATTTTTGGATGGAGATCTCTGCATTCGTCTCCATATACATCTAAATACGCACATTTACCATATATTTCATAATTATGGCATATCTTTGGATGCTTGTAGTAGCATCTTTCGCCAAATCTGCAATTCCCTCTTTTCAGGCCTATTACAGACTATATCTTTCTTTTCTTTTTTTTCTTGTTCTTTGCTCTTCCCTAAAAGTATGTAGGTCCGGGTAGAGTCTCTTGGGTCTATTTATTTGTTTCCATCTGATAATTTATCTCTTCATAAGTATGTTGTTGGATGGCATCATAAGTTATATCGATGATTTCCTCTGCATCCTTACACATATGCTGTTCATTTTTCTCTTCTTCTTCTTCTTCTTCTTCTTCTTCTTCTTCTTCTTCTTCAACTATTTGCAGATTTAGTCTCGACTTAATTATATTTTCTATCCAGACTAAGCATGTTGAGCAGAATACCTTTGTGTCTCTATTTTTTATTTTTTGCTGTATTTCAGCACATGTGGGGTGTGTTGGAACATGACAGGCATTACATTTTCTAATCAGTTGTTGAGGATTATTAATGGAATACCATATCTTACATGTATTACACCATTTTGGCATTCTTTTTCTCAATGCATCAATCAGCATATTCACTATATTGGACTTGTTATTGTTCTTTGATGGAATGTGTTGATTGATGTAGACTTTCTTTATAAGTCTCTTTATCACTGGGATCTTCTTTGGAATTTCTTCAATTATTTTGCTGATGTTTTCCGCAGATTTGTTCCAGTTTATTGGATCATATTGTTTCAATATGTCTGCGAATATTTTTCCGTCACACTGGTCGGAGTTACTAGTGACCTCTGTTATCAGATGGTCGAGCTCCTGTTTCGCCAACTCATGAAATTTGCTTTTGCTGACTCCAGCGATGTCTCTCCACAAGTTGCCTGTGTTATACAATGGCATCTTGATCAGATTTTTATTAATTCACAAGATAACTTTCCTATCCCGACATTTTATCCCACTTTTCTGCCCTCAAATTAATCACCGACTATTCACGAAAACTTGTAGCTATATTTCACTCGATAGCCTTTTGTTATCCGCGTTAAATCAGGATATTTTTAGGGACGCACAAGTGTTCATTCACCGGCACACAAATACAACTCAGAGACCTCTTTTAGTCTCTTTTTGGCAAATTTGCTGAATGTCCCTGTTTAATCCTTTGGAGAGGATCTACCAATAGCGTCTCCTGGCGTCTACAGTAAAGTTACCGAATACATTTCTCTTACTCAGCGTGAAATAGCCTGAGAACTCTTTCGGTGACTTTCTGGTAAAGTTGCCGAATGTCCGTTTTTAATTTCTTGGTGAAGAACTGCCAGATACCTCTGGTGGTGTCTTTCTGAAAAGGTTGCCGAATGTCTCTTATAATTTCTTAGAGAAAAAATGGCAGTGGCCTCTCTTAGTACATCTGACAAAGTTGCCAAACACCCCTTTTTGAGTCCTTAGATTGGAAATGCCAAAGCCTCTCATGGTGTCTGGCAAAGTTGCCAATTATATTTTTTTCAGTACTCCGAGTAAAACACTGTAGGGCCCCTTTTGTTGTCTTTCAGTTAAGTTTGTTGAATGCCTCTTTGTGAATGCTTGGTGTAGAATAGCCAGATGCCTCTTTTAACGTGATTCTGGTAAATTTCCCATAGGTTTCTTTTCAAGACCCTGGAATAGAATTGGCAAAGGTCTCTTTATGTCTCTTTTAGTCTTTCAAATAATGTTACCGGAGAGTTCTTTTCAAGTTATTGCAGCAAATATTGTCAAAGACATCTTTTAAACCTTTAAGAAAAGGTTCCAAGTGATTCCTTACGAGTACTCCCATCAAAGTAGCCAAAGTCTTATTTTCAAATCTTTGATGATATTATTTGAATGAATCTCTGTGTATTTTGTTTATATGTTTGGCCTTTCACTGAGATATTACAGGTTTTTTTCTATGTTTTGCTCTTGTATTCTAATCGGGGTTAGAGAAGAATATTAGGTTATCCGTTCTGTGGGGTTTTATTCTTGAATAGGTTTACGGGTTTTCTTTCATGATCAAAAAAGGTTTCTACCTTTGGGTTGGAAATGTATTTATATGAGGAAGTTTAGACATACACAATTTTCACTAAAGAAAATAATAAAATTAATTAAAACACATCAAATGACAAACAAAGAGGAAAAAAAGATTACTTTAAAGATCTTGATTACTTCTTAAAGTGCAAACATGGAAATAATATAAATGATATGAAAAATATAAATCAAATATGATAAAGCAAACTCAAGCGAAAAACGTAGGAAATACTTTGAAAAGAAATATACCACTGTAATTATCTCTCCTATAGGAAAAAGAGCCAATTTATGGGTGTATCTCTCTCTCTCTCTCTCTCTCTCTCTCTCTCTCTCTCTCTATATATATATATATATATATATAGAGGTAAGTGGCAACGCTTGGAACTGATAATTTCCCCACAAATTTGAAAAACTACTGTGTGGTAGTTATGAAAGGGGGATGGAGTGGGAATCTGTGTGTGTGCATATCTATATGAATATGTATCAGTAATTTATTGACGGATCGCGTACACTAGTTGAATTTTAAAAATGTGTAGAAAACTGTGTATGCTAAAAAACAAATGGTTTACTGACTGTCGTCAGAATTTGCCTTTGTACGAGTGTGTTTGTGTGTGTGTGTGTGTATACGTCCTATATAGACACTTGGGATAATTCCTCACTTCATTAGTCAGGCTTAGCAATCCTAGGTTAGATATCACTGGGGAATTACGTCCTGAATGGTCATCCATGTTGATTAAATTGCCTGTACCATGCAATTTAATCCCGCTTCAAAATTGGAAATCTTCTTTTTCACATTCAATATTTTGTCTCTTTGGCTTCTAGTCATTACCTTATTTTTACCTCCGCTGGAAAGGTTATAAAAACGAGACTGTTTATTTATTCATTTATTTATGTTTGTGTCTGTCTGTCTGTGGACAGGAATAGGTTAAAACTACCAGATGTTTTTTGACGAAATTTTCACCAAGGATAGATCTTGGGTCATGCACGACTCCATTAAATTTTTGAGATGATCCGGATACGGATTCTAGATCCGGATTTGCATTTTTTAACTATCTACAGTCAGCATTGGAAAAGGGGGAGTTGCTGTCCGTAGGCTTTAGTTAATTGATACAGTAGATTCATACAAGGTTAGCATATGTAAAAGATTAATTGTTTCGTTCGTAAATTTTAGTAAATTGTAGGCAATATTCATTGGCGGAGGTCTGAAATCTCTGATTGATCTTGTTTATGACATTCATTACTTTGTATTACTTTCCCTATGCCTACACATAAAACGAATAGTCTGACCTATTCTTTACATATTCTCCTCTGTCCTCATACACCTGACAGCACTGAGATTAACAAACAATTCTCCTTCACCCAAGGGGTTAACTACTGCACTGTAATTGTTCAGTGGCTACTTTCCTCTTGATAAGGGTAGAAGTGACTCTTTAGCTATGGTCAGCAGCTCTTCTAGGACAAGGACACTCCAAAATCAAACCATTGTTCTCTAGTCTTGGGTAGTGCTATAACCTCTGTGCCATGGTCTTCCACTGTCTTAGATTAGAATTCTCTTGGGCAACTATTCAGTCTTCTTTCTCTTCCTCTTGTTTTTTAAAGTTTTTATATTTTCTATAGGAAATGTTTATTTTAAAGTTGTGGCTGTCCTTAAAATGTTTTATTTTTCCTCGTTTTATTTCCTCACTGGGCTATTTTTCCTGTTGATGCTCCTGGGCTTATGGCATCCTGCTCTTCCAACTAAGGTTGTAGTTTTACAAATCATGATAATAATAATAATAATAATAATAATGATATCTTAGGTTTCCATATCCATCATTACTTTATATTTCCTCCAATTTTCTCTTAACTTCCTCCTCTTGCAATCCCTTTCACTACTTTTTTTATCTTAAGGGTGTAAAATACAGCTTCTATTCTGATTCCAGTATTCTGATTCCAATTTTCTGATTCCAGGATATACCTGTCATCAGCTAATGGCCCTTGAAAAATACAGATCTCGGAATCTAAACCCTAAGAAAAAAAAAAGAAAAAAAAAACTCTTGATTAGTATAGAAGCATTGATTAAAAGGGAACTATTCGCCTATAGGCACCGTTCTAAATGAAGAAGGAGTATAAAAGACCCATAGCAGCCTTACAGGAACCCTTAGAATAAGGGCTAGACCTTAGTCCTTTTTTATCTCTTTACATCAAGGGAATCGGCGAGTCCACAATATTGGAGTTTCCAAAAACCACTTCAAAAAAAGGTCTTTGCTGGATATAGAAATTGGAGGGAGTAGTGTTCTCTCTCTCTCTCTCTCTCTCTCTCTCTCTCTCTCTCTCTCTCTCTCTCTCTCTCTCTCTCTCTCTCATTGCACATCACTCGTAGTAATACCGGTATAAGACTCGTATGAAAGTTGTTAAGAATAAAACTTTTTCTTCTGATTCATTCTAAGACGGGGAATTCTTTTCTTTCAAGTACTGAGAAGGAGAGAGTTTGCAGGGGGGAAAAAACGTACGCACTTGAATTGTTTTTAATGCTGACTCAGTGTTTATATATATATATATATATATATATATACAGTGTATATATATATATATATATATATATATACACCAGTAAATACATCAGTTTCTAGTCTGCTGTAGGTCAAACACCTCAGACATACCCTAATTCATGTCTGGGGTTTGGATATTTCCATCGCCACGCTGACCACTACGGATCGGTGATGGTGGGAGATTTTAGTCTGATCGCTCACAGCAAACTGACCTAGTATTGGTTTCCCTGACTAGTACAGCTTTGCTGATCATGGTGGTACACAAACACTTTCACCATGTTAAGGTATCCTCACTCAGCCTCGGACTATATATTTAAGAAATCTAGAAACAAAGAACGCGAGATGAATCTCTTATAAATGTATTTGACATAATACTAGTCAGGCATTGGTTTAGATTAATAGCCTAATCATATTGATTCTGAAGATGCAAATAGCCATTAAATATTTAAAGGCCACATATGAATAGCAGAGGCAAGGGACAGTGACATTGCTCTATCAAGCGGGACAATGCCCTAAAGACTGATCATATTTACTTATGATCAGCCCAAAAGCTCCTTCTTCACCCGAGCTAGGACCAAGGACGGCAGGGCAATGGCTACTGATGACTCTGCAGATAGACCTATAGGCTCCCCCAAACCAACCGTTCTTAGCTCACAAGGAAGGTAAGGTTACAGCGACTAAAGAAACTAACGAGTTTAAGCAAGACTCGATCCCCAGTCTGGCGTTCACCAGTTAGGGATGTTACCGCATCGGCCACCACAAGCAGATACTATGATATAAACTTGGCATCTAACATTTATATTCACAAATTAGGGCTTATTGAATTCTCTCTCTCTCTCTCTCTCTCTCTCTCTCTCTCTCTCTCTCTCTCTCTCTCTCTCTCGTTTCGTGTTCGAATGCAGACGCTAATCCCAACCAACTCTAATTGTATTTAAGACAAATTTCAGGCAGCCCGTCTTCCCACCCGCCATTTTAGTTTGCCCAATTAGCAAGATTACATTCCCCCCTCACAAGTAATAGATTTAGTCAGAGAAATGGATAAGTAAATAAGATTGAATCTCTCCCTCTCTCTCTCTCTCTCTCTCTCTCTCTCTCTCATGCATATACAACCACAACAACAAATGCAGCCGTTTCTAGTCCACTGAGAGATAAAGGCCTCAGACATGTTCTTATTAATACCTGGTATTTGGCCAGCTTTCATCACCACGCTGCCCCTCGCGGATTGGTGATGGTGGGAGACTTTTGTCTGATCGCTCACAGCAAACTAACCTAGTACAGCTTTGTTGATCATGGCGATGAACAAATCATTTTCACCACGGTAAGGTATCAACGAAGAAAGGGACACACACACACACACACACACACACATATATATATATATATATATATATATATATATATATATATATATATATATATATATATATATATATATATATATATATATATATATATATATATATATATACATAGCCATATTCGTAAATTCCCAAACCTAAAAGCAAATCAATGATATAATATGTTACAAAAAATTGGGAGGAAAACATGTATGAAAACACCAGAGAGAGAGAGAGAGAGAGAGAGAGAGAGAGAGAGAGAGAGAGAGAGAGAAAGAGAGAAAGATTCAAATGTATAAAATGTAATATGTAGAAAGCATGAAGGGATAAAGTCTACTCGTTAAGGAAACTATGGAGGAAAGCGTACAGTTTATAGGCCTTCAAGCAATTCAGAAGACTTTAACGCCCTCTAAAAGCAACTCATTAATTTAGTGATACCTTTACTTGTCAAAATAAGTATTTCAAATATTCTTTATTTATTTATTCGTTATCTCTAGAACTGTCTAGTCTCCTGATCACGACATTAGATAATTAGGCCTAGGCCTACATGTATGATGTAGCAGGGAAACCACGTATAGACTCGAGGGAGGATTCTTTGAATATTGTTATTACTATAGCCTATTTCAATTACAGTATGAAAGGCATACATCTCAAATGAAGGAAATGGTTATTCAGTAATGTTCCCATCCGTTTTATTCATTAGGCGAACCAGAAACGGTTTACACTGATTCGTTTATAAGAGTAAATATAGATAACATTCGTGTGTTTGCATTTTTACTTGTAAACATATTTACATCTTTATCTTCTTTAGCAAATAAATTTAACCGATAACTTCTCGAACTTCCACTCCATCTATTTTATTCAATAACCGTTGACAAACGTCTGTGAAGTTAGAAACCGCTTTGGTGTCGGTTATGCCCTTCCAAACCTCAGACTAAATAGGTCGTAATTCCCCTTAAAGTGTAAACTTCAAGACATTTTTTTTTGTCTATTAGTTGTATGAATAGCAACTACAACCAAACTATAACTGTAGCTAATCTGTAAATACAGCACGCTTTGAAATATTACAGGCGTGGTGTTGAAGTTGAGTGTTGGGCGCCATGTTAGAAAGTTAGCAACGTCTTGTTGAACACAGCTCACATACCACACCACCAAAAAAAAAAAACAAAAAAACAGAGATGAGATAGTTATATTATACATAACTCTCGCCATTATTCACGCTATAGTAATGTTATAATAATGAAAATATCCCGTTTGAAGACATCTGTTAACTAAAATTCTATTCAACATCTTTAAAGCACCGATGCAGAAACTATATATTATCATGTGAGTCTCTTAGTATGTACTGTACTGTTGTGGAGAATTTTTTTAATGGTTGCGTTCTGAGTGGGAACTTAGTCCGGGAAAGTCTCCTTATAACAGTTACATAAAGTTCAACAGGGGAGGATAGGAGCACTTACTCTCGGGGCACAAACACCCTGCTAATACTTTACTGTCACAATTCACAAACCAACACTCTAAATACAAAGGGGGAAATTTTACTGTCCAGAGGCCTAAGCACTCCACACGTAGGATTAAGAATAATTTATGGCCTACTCTAGCTTTGTCAGGTCTATAGTCCTCTCATTCTCAGGCTCTGTTCCGGCTCCGTCCCAGTGACCCCAATGAGATGCTGGACAGTTATTTTACGTTAATGTAAGGTAGACAAAATCCAAAATGGGAGCAGTGATGTAAAGTAGTTTAAAAGTTTAAAGATAAGGATCTTTACCTTCGAAGCAAATATATTAATGCAAAGTACCTCGCTGTTACCACCTATAGACTTACTCTTTAAATATTGGGTATTTTGTCCCGGAATCAACTATTCATTTCACACATTAAAATAAATGAGGGAGCAAAAATACTAAGGAGGTTTGATTAACCTAATATTGATTTATTCACAAATTTACATTGAAACAAAACGGACATCTTAACAAAGACAAAATGGAATCATAAAAATGCAATTCAAAATGATGAAAATTAGTTAGTTAGACACGTGGTCTGCAACAATCAAAATCAAAATGGGGTCTGGCACGTGGCCCACGTGACCCAGAGACTATGCTAGTCTCCAAGCAAGAAATAATAATGGAAAAATATTTACACACAATCCCACCGCACACAGTCCGAATAGTGTAATTAGCCAGGTACCCTATAAAGTTAAAATTAGTCTAAGCTAATAAAAAATGGGGGAAAACTAAATGGCCATTGATGTAGTACCTGCACTCCTTTGAAGTTTAGTCCTATGCCCGAGATAGCTGTTGACCTGGTTGTTGCACTAATTGGCACGCTGCACTCTTGCCTGGCTCACCCCAAGAATCTCACTTTGGCTGCAACTAGGTACAGCTGGTTCCTCTTCTCAATCTCTCCGACCGGCAGCAACAGAACTCGTTGGTGAGACACGTTTTGGAAGAGGGGGATGGGGGTGAGCCAGAAGTGGCCGGGTTCAATGACCAGGCAGGTCAGCAGGCCAGGGCAGCTCCTTTGTGAATGGCCCGACACAGAGGTCGAGGAGATCACCTGGCTTCACCTTGCCAAACAAGTGACGGTCATGATGCGCATGGTAATCCATTGGGGTTGCCATATCGGGACTTAAGGACAGGGCAATATATTGTTGAAAGGAGTGCAGAGGAGGCAGGATTTTGTACTAAATACTCAGATAAATCTTGCTGCTCTGAGGGAGGTTATATATACAATAATCCTACCTATTCTGGCTTGCTAAAAATTAATATTTAAAATGATTAATTAGCAATGGACTGGTACGATGGGCATACATCTTAAAATTAACAAACCTTAATTGGTATTGAGAAATATAAGATGCATTAATTTAGCATTATTGGAATTTGTATCAAAAAGGCAGTTTATGAATTTAATCTCGACCCATGTAGTTAAGGAAAGAACCAACATACGCCGTGGTTACACTAAGGCCCTCTAACGTGCGTATCTACGCTGTGACGTCACGAGCATGGCGTGCGCCACTGTCAACAAGTTTAGGTTAGTCTTCCCTATATTTCGTTAAAGAAAACTAGATGTAGGAGAGAATTTTAAGGGGTAGCTATAGTATTAGTAGAAGAGAGCTAAAAATACGATTAAAAGAAGAAGAGTGAAGAAAATTCTTCACACCCTGGGGATAAAGGGGAGAAAAAGGGAGAGGGGTTAGTTCCGGCAAATGTGATTCAACTACTTGTTAGTATGAGTGAGATAAGGATACTGGCTGAATGAAGAGTGAAGTTGTTCTTCACATCAACGTCCGTTTAAAGTTAACAAAACGCTGTCAACGTTAATTGAAATCAATTGAATCAAAAGTTATGCTTTCACGCGAATTTGGGGAAAATTGAACCACGCAGGCAATGCTTCACGGAAGCGCTAAGTTAAGCATATGATCAGTTTTAACTTTAAACGTACGATGCAATAATAATAGAACGATTAAAAGTACTCAATTCTTCCCACTCTAGGGGTACGGATAGAGCAAAGAAAACGTAATCCAATGTCAGTCGAGTTCAGCAACAAGTCAGGCCAAATGACAAATTAAAAATTATGGGGGTGAATCCCAATCCCGGTCTGACACCCAACGTTTTACATTAAATGATTTTATATATAAAATGACTGGCGTGATGAAAGCTTTGAATTTGTCGCCTGACAAAAGGAGAAAAGTTACCTCCTTCTCGGTGTTAAAAGGTGAAAAGTTATTTGACACTAGCCTGAATGACAAACTGGGACAAACTAGGTCCATGGGGACATCGTATTTCTGACAGTGAGAGTCTTGGATCTCGTCTTTAACAGAAACGTTTAAGATGGGAATATTAAAAACAAAACTTATATTCAGCACGAGCTGAAGGATGTCAGGGGGATTATAGCAACATGACAAGTTGGCAAGGCAAAAATTAAATTCACGCTTTGAAGTTAAAGCATGGGATTGACTGAAAAAATGCTGCTGAATGACTTGACAAAAATAATAAATGCTTAAAGTGACGTCATATATGACTGAATAAAAATAATGAATAACGTTCAATGTACCGTTATCCTTAAGCAAAGTTATTTGTAAACAGGCTCTTAGCTCCGGTGCTAGGTCTACATGTGTGACCTTCGCTAAATCCGCCGTCAGTGCACAAGGTTCATTTCTGACTGCTAAGGTCTTAACCTTGCGATCACGCGGCTCGTTTTGAGAGCGGGTTTCAGATTTTAACGGGGATGTTTTAGCGTCAACACGGGTTAGAGCGAAAGTTACGGGCTTAAGAACTGGACAGTCAGGCAACGTGAGCACTGGTCCATAGAATGGTACGGTTTTAATGAATGAATCTACTACCGGTACAGGCCTCTGCTGGCCATCACGCACACGGTTGGGTTGGGTGGTATTCGTGCTACCACTTGGGGGGTCCATTTTAAGACAATGAATGGGGTTTTCTCCGGGATGGACTGTCACCGGCGGCAAAGATAAAGGGGGTTGAGGGTGATCGAACACTGGCGGCTTAAGGTTCGGAGATGAGGACGGAGCACGTGGGACTGACACAAACTCACTAATCGTATGCCGTGTTGGCAACATAGTACTAAAATTTGAAGATTTTACAGGTTGGGGAATTGATACAAAATTATGAACATTGTGCTTGACTGCCGATACGTTAGAAGTAACAATTAGGGGACGTGTCACTGAAGGTGTTGCATTCGAAGAAGAACAAGACTGATTAGGTTTAATTATTAAATTGGGATGAGCCATGAGGCTATTAAAAGCAATTTCAATTCTACTTGAACAGGCAGCAAGCACGGGATAATTTAATTTAACAATGGGATGGCCGTAATGACGTCTCCAAAAATTCTTGTAATTGCAAAGTTCATCTCTTACTTTACCAATAAGGTTTTTAAAATGATTTACGGCTTCTGAACCCATGCTGGGAAAATCTACAGAAGCAAGAGCATGAAGTGCTAGGTCTGCGTCCTCACACACAAAGGTGAACGTCAACTCTTGTTCCTTAAGCCTAGCGTTAATCTCCTCGGGGCTAAGCGTTTCCGCCTTAGGCGGTGAAGGGTTGTTTACGTTAAACATGAAGTCCGCCATCTTGGATTGACCACGTTTTGATGAACGGATTCGTGAAAACAAACAAGGGATAAATCTGAATTTTAAAGGAATGTAAAAATGAAACTTTACAAATTTACAAGGTTAATAATTAAACATTTAAATTTACTCATGATGGGAGAAAAAAGTTAAATGGACAAAAAACATATAAATCATGAAATTACTTTAAATTTCAAAGTGACCGGGTCCAACAAAGCAGACGATGCCCAGGTCACGTGACGTTAAAAACTTTGCTAAATTTAATTATATACGCACCTGGCGATAAATGATTGATCTAAGTTACTTGAAAGTAAAACATTAGAAAGCACATGGGCTTATGAATGCAAAGTATTAAGTAAAAAGTTAAAATAACAGGTCGAGGCTGACACTGTTGTGACGATTTCACGATTACGGGCACACTAAGGCGACCACTGATCTATTCAAAATGTAGATAGGCGCACAAGGCAACGACTTTAAAGTGCACTCACGTGGAGGCTAAACAAAATGAAATTTCCCTCACGCGGAGGTAAAACAAAAATATCCTCGCTAAAGGACAAAAACAATATTTCCTCGCTAAAGGAAATTAAATTAACTACACGCAGTAATTTACTTACGGTAGCAAACAATTACGAACCCTTAGTTTGGGCTGTAAACAAGATCCGCCATCTCGGAACAAACACGTGGAATGAAACGGACTTGGGGTTAAGTTTCTACGTTACTCGTAAGAAGACTTAAAATTATGTTACGCCATTTCGCTTTTTAGGACAAGGACACGTGCTAGGTATACGGTGATGTTAGTTAAAAAGGTTAATGTTGGTTAGGGAAGGTAAACGACACAAAGGAAGGTAGACCAAGGTACAAAATGTTACAAATTAGATGCTTAGCTAGCAAAATTAGTTGACAGAACGAGTACACCGGCGCTCTAGCTGAGCAGTAAACACGGGCGTCTGAACAACAAAAAACCTTAGTTCAAGTAGCTTAGAACTTTCTGGTATAAGTGGATTCCGCCACACGTGGGTGAACGGATCCGAGATAAAGTGAAGTTCCTACGACAAATTCTAGTCTTTCTGTAGAGAACATTCAAGCAACAAAATAACCTGGTTACGTAGCTCTTTCCTTAAACACGTGGTCGATATAAAAAGATCATGTTGATTACAAATTTCTCTTCCCAATTAAAGTCTGGGCATTACATATTCGACAAACTGGCTGTGTGCGTGTGGGTAAGTGATATAGCGAGTTACTATATGCTTAATCAAGCTGATTAATTACGTTAATGCTTCATAAGTCAAAGGTAAAAGATCCGGTTCGAAGGACCACTCGTGTGGAGAATTTTTTTAATGGTTGCGTTCTGAGTGGGAACTTAGTCCGGGAAAGTCTCCTTATAACAGTTACATAAAGTTCAACAGGGGAGGATAGGAGCACTTACTCTCGGGGCACAAACACCCTGCTAATACTTTACTGTCACAATTCACAAACCAACACTCTAAATACAAAGGGGGAAATTTTACTGTCCAGAGGCCTAAGCACTCCACACGTAGGATTAAGAATAATTTATGGCCTACTCTAGCTTTGTCAGGTCTATAGTCCTCTCATTCTCAGGCTCTGTTCCGGCTCCGTCCCAGTGACCCCAATGAGATGCTGGACAGTTATTTTACGTTAATGTAAGGTAGACAAAATCCAAAATGGGAGCAGTGATGTAAAGTAGTTTAAAAGTTTAAAGATAAGGATCTTTACCTTCGAAGCAAATATATTAATGCAAAGTACCTCGCTGTTACCACCTATAGACTTACTCTTTAAATATTGGGTATTTTGTCCCGGAATCAACTATTCATTTCACACATTAAAATAAATGAGGGAGCAAAAATACTAAGGAGGTTTGATTAACCTAATATTGATTTATTCACAAATTTACATTGAAACAAAACGGACATCTTAACAAAGACAAAATGGAATCATAAAAATGCAATTCAAAATGATGAAAATTAGTTAGTTAGACACGTGGTCTGCAACAATCAAAATCAAAATGGGGTCTGGCACGTGGCCCACGTGACCCAGAGACTATGCTAGTCTCCAAGCAAGAAATAATAATGGAAAAATATTTACACACAATCCCACCGCACACAGTCCGAATAGTGTAATTAGCCAGGTACCCTATAAAGTTAAAATTAGTCTAAGCTAATAAAAAATGGGGGAAAACTAAATGGCCATTGATGTAGTACCTGCACTCCTTTGAAGTTTAGTCCTATGCCCGAGATAGCTGTTGACCTGGTTGTTGCACTAATTGGCACGCTGCACTCTTGCCTGGCTCACCCCAAGAATCTCACTTTGGCTGCAACTAGGTACAGCTGGTTCCTCTTCTCAATCTCTCCGACCGGCAGCAACAGAACTCGTTGGTGAGACACGTTTTGGAAGAGGGGGATGGGGGTGAGCCAGAAGTGGCCGGGTTCAATGACCAGGCAGGTCAGCAGGCCAGGGCAGCTCCTTTGTGAATGGCCCGACACAGAGGTCGAGGAGATCACCTGGCTTCACCTTGCCAAACAAGTGACGGTCATGATGCGCATGGTAATCCATTGGGGTTGCCATATCGGGACTTAAGGACAGGGCAATATATTGTTGAAAGGAGTGCAGAGGAGGCAGGATTTTGTACTAAATACTCAGATAAATCTTGCTGCTCTGAGGGAGGTTATATATACAATAATCCTACCTATTCTGGCTTGCTAAAAATTAATATTTAAAATGATTAATTAGCAATGGACTGGTACGATGGGCATACATCTTAAAATTAACAAACCTTAATTGGTATTGAGAAATATAAGATGCATTAATTTAGCATTATTGGAATTTGTATCAAAAAGGCAGTTTATGAATTTAATCTCGACCCATGTAGTTAAGGAAAGAACCAACATACGCCGTGGTTACACTAAGGCCCTCTAACGTGCGTATCTACGCTGTGACGTCACGAGCATGGCGTGCGCCACTGTCAACAAGTTTAGGTTAGTCTTCCCTATATTTCGTTAAAGAAAACTAGATGTAGGAGAGAATTTTAAGGGGTAGCTATAGTATTAGTAGAAGAGAGCTAAAAATACGATTAAAAGAAGAAGAGTGAAGAAAATTCTTCACAACTGTTAACAAATATTTTAAAAATATTCCGTGCAAAGCCTCGTTCAACAGTAAAACTGGACCGTTTTTAAAGCACTTTTAAACAAAAAAATGTCAACTGTTTTGAAAGGTTACATTTTCCAGTCATTTAACGACACCAATAAACGTGTACTGACACAACCCAGAATTTTATTTTCGGAGCATTTCCATGAGCAATCTTCCAAGTAACCTCAAGGTATAAAACCTTAAAGCAACATTATAAAGTTAGTAAAGAATGGCCAACACAATTATCTAAATCTGCTTAAAAATACACCCATAAAGATATTCAAATGGCCCTATAGGCATCCCAGGCTGTAGTGTACAATCCCACGAAAACTATCTATCGGCCTAAAAGCCGAACCACCTAACTTTTGATTGCGTAATTAAAGTGATGTTACTGGCTCATTTCTCTCTGGTTTACGGCTATGGATATATAGCGAAGGCCGAAGGGAGGGGAGGGTCAGGGGTAGTTTTAGGCAAAAGCGATCTATTCTAGCAAAGAGAAGTTAATGGAAAAAAGAAAGAAAAAAAAAGAATAAGAAATGGTAAAATGATTGTTGATAGGTTAGTCCATACCGTAATATGCCGGAGTCAGTGAGACGTCACGAGCTACATTTCATGGATTTAATTAAGAAATTATAGTAAGGATACATTTATGTGGACTAATTACTAAGTTAGGGGAGAGGCAGTGTTGTTTAAGTTCACTTTTGACTAGTATTTATTGTGGGGTTAAACCAGAAATAGTCAATTATTAAAATTACGGATTGGCAACTTTTGGAACACCGGTTGAGATTCGGTTGTTCTAAACAGTTGATTAAAACGTTACTCGAAAGAGGAAGTGATAAATCACTTAGTCGTAACGACGCCTCCTTGGCGTTAACACGTCTCTCATGTCTTTGTAGTTTGTGTTGGTATCTTTGCGTGTTTACTAATTCTTCGTTAAGTGAAGCTTATAAAATCGAGAGGATAATCAAGCTCATTTATCAAGATAAAACGGTGATGGTTTTTGCAGGAACGGCAGATCAAGGTACGCTAAGGTCTTTCAAAACCTGAGAGAGAGAGAGAGAGAGAGAGAGAGAGAGAGAGAGAGAGAGAGAGAGAGAGAGAGAGAGAGAGAGAGAGAAGCGGTTGATTTTTCCGTTGTTGCTCTAGAACGGCCAAACGGAATTTGGTTATATGAGGAAAATTGGTGGAAAAATTAGATGGTTTCTGGACAAATCTGTTATATATAAAGTGTTAGCCATATTATCAATTCCGTTGGGAGGGGGGGGGGGGGGTTAATGCCACCAGTACACCCCAAGTTGTGCTCTGTAGGCATTACCTAGGTATTTTTGCTGCATTCCTTCAGTCTCCAAAGCTAATTCGTTTATTTATTTTCTTTTAATTTGACTTTTGACCCAATTTTATGAATGTGGTTATTTTCTGTTTACGCTATTTATAGTTTTTATTCTGAATAGGTTTTATCAATGAATGAAAATTAAAAATGCGTAAGATAACATAGCATAGGCCTACTCGTTCATGTGTATTCACCAGTATGTAGCATGTACAACAACTATTATTATTATTATTATTATTACAACGAAGTTGGAAGAAGATTAGGTTTTCGCCCCTGTTTTTGTACGTGTGTTTGTTTGTGAACAGCTTCCTGACCACAATTTTCATCGTAGAGTAATGAAACTTTCAGAGATTAACTGTTATATAAACAAAAACTGGAAATGATTAAATTTTGGAATTTCAAAGGTCAAGGTCACAGTCAAACAAAATGTCAAATTCACGTAATCAGCCATTAATTTGGACATCATTTTCACAGAGACTTCAAACTTAGGTCATATTTGAGTGTATGAAAATCTACACCAGTCAATACATGTTAAGATCAAAGGTCAAGGTAGAACAAAAGGTCGGGAAATAAGCTGCCCCGGCTGAGGTCTGCCCTCTACTGAGTACTTTTCTGGTTATTATTATTATTATTATTATTATTATTATTATTATTATTATTATTATTTTGGTCAACGAAATGATAATTGTTTTTTATTTATTTCGTCCAATGATAGGCCTACGTTGGGTACTTTCAAAGGTGAAACGAATATTTAAGATTATATACAAATTGCTACATTGCTCTTCCAATTCTGCCATCGAACGCGGTTTTACTCTGTTGTGAAACGACACACACACACACAAGGCAGCCTTTAACTTTAGACCAGTGGCGCCAACTTTCAAATCCGATTTATTGAATAGTCTCTCTCTCTCTCTCTCTCTCTCTCTCTCTCTCTCTCTCTCTCTCTCTCTCTCTCTCATTCTGATTGTAACTTTCATATTGGCTTCAATGCGCAAAGAAGGTTATTATAATGGCTTTGATTATCAATGATGAATTTATTTATATTTCATTTGTTTATGAAATACAATGTATTTGACATTAAACTATTCCACTGCAGGATAAAAAGCCTCAGACACGTCCTTCCACTCAGGTCTGGTTGTGGTCTTCCCGAAAATTTCCCTAGTTCGTCAATCCATCGTCTTCTCATCCTTCTCCTGCTTTGGTTGCAGTCTCTAGGGACCTATTCGTTATTCTTAATATCCACCTATTGTTTGCCATTCTCATTGTATATCCTGCCCATGTCCATTTATTTTCCTTACAATTTTTTTTAGAATATCCTCTACTTTAGTTTGTTCTCGTATCAATGTTGCTCTTTTTCTGTCTCTTAGTTATTCCCATCATTATATATTTTTCTTTTGTTCTTTAAGTTGTAACTAACTTATATTCGAAGGCTTTAGAAAGCTTCCAAGTTTCTGATATATATATATATATATATATATATATATATATATATATATATATATATATATATATATATATATATATATATATATATATATATGCCTACACTAATTCATAATCATATGTGGGTTTATGCGTTTTGAAAATTCATGCAGCAAATTGTAATTGCCAACTTTGCCGTTAGGTAATTTAAGTTAGTAAATTGAATACGAGATTACTGCTTCCATTTCTTCAATTAAATATACATTTATTAACGAAGTCTTCTCTGTCAGTCATGATTTTAAAGAAATACTATTTGTGTACCAGTTGCTTATTGCAACATTCTATATTACTGTACTCTGTAATTACTGTTTGTTAAGACCTACGCACAAACTTTGTCAATTTTGTTTTTAAAGGTGTGTTTAAGGATACTTTTTATTCTTCGAGCCTTTTTATTTATTACTATTATTATTATTATTATTATTATTATTTTTTTTTTTTTTTTTTTTTGTATTTCTAGTTATTTGAGAAGTGTTCAGTTAATACCAGACAATAGGGTGGCTGTGCCATACAGTTTTCTAAGGGTCACTGTAGTCTTCAGCAATTTTATTATTTGGTACGTAAAATTGTTTACAATCTTTACTACAGAATTAATTGTGTTGGTCATTTTGGATGTTCAGCAAATAGATAGTGAGATATTTGTTATATAAAGACTGATAGGCACCATCGATTTGTGCGCATTTTTTTTTTTTTGAGAGAGAGAGAGAGAGAGAGAGAGAGAGAGAGAGAGAGAGAGAGAGAGAGAGAGAGAGAGAGAGAGAGAGAGAGAGAGATTTTACTTCAAGGGCTGCTTTTCCGGTCCCATACAGCAGGGGAACCCTACTCTATACAGGACCTACACAGTCATTTTATCATGTTCGTTCGAAAGCATTCAACATTTCACCTCATTTTGCTCGTTTATTGTCAAATCGACAATATCGAAGCACTTACAGCATAAAAAAAAAAGTCTTTAGTTTCCTCTTGAAAGCCTTAATGATATCTTCAGTCTTTCGAATGCCTAGTGGGAGGTTATTGTATAGTCTTGGGGCCGCATATTTACAGACCCTAGAGAGCCTATAGTAGACATATATCTAGCTTACAATAATTTGAAACCATATGTAACTATTCTTGTGTCAACACGACTTGTTGATTGCACAATATGTAACAATCCCCTTAGATATCTTGGACGTCCGGTTCTCATAACTTGGTGTATTTTACATATTCTAAATTCATTTCTCGGTTTGATAGGCAGCCATTGAATGAAAGAATTTAGTAGAAAGTTGTGAGATGGATTTCATGACGATTCTGTTATAAACTTTGAGCCATTTTATCATTTGTCGTAAAGGGATTGGGGTTCATGTCACCACTAGGCCTACGCCATATGTTTTGCTTTGTAAGCGTTAATACGGTGTTTTTACTACATTCTTTTCCGCCTCCAAAGCTAATTTTGTTCAAGTTTTTATTATTTTTTTCTGAATAGATTTTATCAATGAATGAAAACCAAAAATGTATAAGTACGGTTTTACCAGATTAGTAGATTATAAATCCGGACACCTGAAATTTTACACCATATGCAGTATATAGATTTACACCTCCATACACTGCCAGGCCAATATGTTATAAAACGTGGA
>NC_090749.1:49757450-49762450 GCF_036898095.1 Palaemon carinicauda | reverse complement strand
AAGATCAGAATATTATAACTGAAAACACTTACCAAGAATTATTTTGTTCAGGTTCATCCTATGGTGTGCTATATGGACTTCCTAAAATTCATAAAGATGGTGTTCCTTTACGACCAATTTTGGCGGCATACAATACCCCAAATTACAAGATAGCAAAATTCTTGGTACCATTGCTACAGCCATTTGCAGATAATGAATACGTTTTACTCAATTCTGCTAACCTTGTACCTGATATTCTACCACAGGATGTTGACTTATATATGGTGAGTTTGGATGTCGCATCTCTTTTTACGAACATACCGTTGCAGGCGACGGTTGACATCATTTTAGATAAGATCTTTTACGAGGAGAATATTTTATATCATGGTTTTAATAAGGATAATTTTAAGAAACTTCTAGAAATTGCAGTGCAGGACACTCACTTTATTTTTAACAATAACGTTTTTAAACAAGTTGATGGTGTTTCGATGGGGTCACCACTTGGCCCAGTTATGGCTAACGCTTTTATGTGCTCCTTCGAGGAACAGATGCTGGATGGGTGTCCCTTATCATATCGCCCTCTCTTTTATAAGCGATATGTGGATGACACTATTGCTCTATTTAGGTCTCGAGAAGCAGCTGAAGCCTTCTTGCAATATATCAATGGCCTACATCCTAATATAAATTTCTCAATTGAGCATGAACAAGACAACCAACTTGCTTTTTTAGATGTTTTAATTACAAGGACAGAACATGGTTTTAATACAAGCGTCTTTAGAAAAAAGACGTTCACAGGTCAAGGTACAAACTATTATAGCAATGGTTCCAAGATATTTAAATTAAATAGTATTTCCACGCTGTTACACCGTGCTTATACGTTATCTTCCAACTGGCATAACTTCCATAGTGAAATCCAATTTTTATCTCAGTTTTTAAAAAACAATTCGTATCCTCCAGCCTTATCCTTGAAATATGTCAATAACTTTTTAAATGATAAATTTCAGCCACGTCAACTTGCACCAAACGTGCCTAAATTATTAATATATGCCTCTATACCTTTAATTCATTCTAACACATTTAAGGTGCAAATACAAAAAGTCATTCAAAAAACTTTTCCGGCAGTGAACCTTAAGTTAATAGAAAAAAATCCTAAAACTCTGGGTTCTTTGTTCTCCCACAAAGATAAACTTCCGACTTTGATGCGGTCTTTGGTGGTATATTGCTTTACTTGCCCGAAATGTAAGATCGGGAAATACGTGGGAGCCACCAAAAGACTGCTCAAGGTCAGAATCGATTCTCATCTCGGAGTCAGTCACCGTACGGGATGTACTTTGAAAACTAAAGAATTTTCCAATATACGTGAACATTGTAATAAATGTAAAACATCATTTTCATATAAGGATTTTCGTATTGTCTCCCAAGCGCCCAATGACTATTCTCTCTCTGTTTTGGAGTCGTTAGCAATTAAACAGCTTGTGCCCCCACTAAATGGTCAGACTTCTTCCACAATTCTATATATAGCATAGTTGACATCCTCCTTTCCAAACCAGACAACGTCACTCAGTTTTTTAGCTCCATAATGATAGGTACTTTGAGCATTCTTCACTTTTTTATTTTATATATGTATATAATTTTCTTCTTTTTTTTTCATTTTTTAAATGATTATATTTAACTTTTACGTAGTTCTTTTTATATTAATATCAATAATGAGTCTTTTTAATTTGTATATTTTGTATATTTTACAGCCCTGATGATGAGACCCAAAGTCTCGAAAATTTGGAAAATAAATATATGATGCTACGCTGGCTTTTCTCCATCCTATTTATACTAAATCTACGGCGTTCCAGATGCCCCAACCTTCCTGTATATATATATATATATATATATATATATATATATATATATATATATATATATATATATATATATATATATATATATATATATATACATGTATATATATATGTATATATACATATATATATACAGTATATTCATATATATATATATATATATATATATATATATATATATATATATATATATATATATATATAAACACACAGTATATTCATGTATATATATATATATATATATATATATATATATATATATATATATATATATATATATATATATATATATATACAGTATATCTATATCTATCTATATATATATATATATATATATATATATATATATATATATATATATATTTATATATATATATATATATATATATATATATATATATATATATATATATATATATATATATATATATATATATATATTATAGCTAGACACTTGCTCCTTATCATATAAGAGAGATATAATTTATAATCCTTGGTAAACTTCAATTCTACCTAATTTAAAGTAGAATAACTAAGATAAGAATTACCTATCTTATATCCAAGAACTCAACGTCCTAACATTGGGATCTCTATGTATATACATATAGCCTTCCCTTTTTTAAGAGGCGGAAATGTTATTTCCATCCAAATTGAAATCTACCCTTTTTCAAGATGTTAGGTATATTGACAATAGGCTATTTTACTTTTATTGTCTCTTGTAATAAGAAATCTGTAAGCAAATTGCAGGCAATTGCACATACAGTAAATGTAGCTGATAATAAGTTATGATATAATTGTGATTAATATATATATATATATATATATATATATATATATATATATATATATATATATATATATATATATATATATATATATATATATATATATATATATATATAAAATATATATATATATATATATATATATATATATATATATAATCTTAATTATTTTACGATAAGTAAACAAATACATGATTATAATGAATGATATCGTAAGAAGAATTGTGAGGAATTTATTAGAAATTTTCAATATTACGGAAAAAGGTTGATAAAACTCTATAACCTGTTTGTTAGTTTATACCTTTAAATTATACATCTGGTAAAATAATATAAAATACAAGAGTGATTCATACATTGCTACATACTTTTGTGTATTACGAAAAAGGAGATATTATATACGCCGGACGCAATCGGAATAAAAGCGAAGGGAATCAGATTGGTATCTCAAATAGAACGTGTCCCTTTTTCTTTCCTCCCGGATAAATGAAATTTACCCTCAATTTACCTTTTCTAGGGAGACTGCGAGTTGGAGTGCCTGTTCCCCTCATCTGCTCTTCTCTCTCCTCTGGTCTTCTTCCAAATAGGAGGAGAGTTTTGTATGTGGTGTCTTGCCAAAGAATAGCTTGATGAAAGGTAAAGGCGAATGTAAAAGGAAGCAAATAACCTATATTTCTTGTTTTGTGATTTCTGCTATCAGTTTCAATGAAAGAAATATATTCTCATGTTGAGAATTCTGCTATCAATTTCAATAAATGAAATATATTCTCATGTTTTGATTTCTACCATCAGTTTCAATAGATATATATATAATTTATTTCTCGTTTTCTGAATTATCTATTATTTCTACAAAAAATAATATATTTCTTGTGTTGTTTTATTATGTTTCAATAGATTATAAAATATTTTTCATCTTGTGATTTTTTTCTACCAGTTTCTATAGAGGTATTGAGGTTTTCGTTGGGTTATTTCAATAGATATGTGAATTTTTCCATTGGTTTCAGTAAAGGAAATATATTCTCATCCTGTGATATCTGCTATCAGTTTCAGTAGCGATAATATGTTTCTAGTATTGTAATCCCTGATATAGGTTTGAGTAGCGATAATATATTTCTTGATTTGTGAATCGAGATATTGGTATCATTAAAAATAATGTTTCTCGTATTGTGATTTCTTATATCACTACTAATTAAGATGATATATTTATCTTTTTATGATTTTTATGATTTGTTTCTATACATAAAATGTTTTTCGCCTTCTGATTTTTATAACCGGTATCAATAGAGGTATTAAGTCTCTCATGTTATGATTATTTTGGTATCACTTTCAATACGATGATACATTTCTCCTTTTGTATTTTTTTCAAATTAACTATTATTATTATTATTATTATTATTATTATTATTATTATTATTATTATTATCATTATTGTTGTTGTTGTTGTTGTTAGAATTATTATTATTATAATAATTACTATTATAATTATTGTTATTATTATTATTATTATTATTATTATTATTATCATTATCATTATTATTAATATTATTATTATTATTATTAGCCAAGCTATAATATTAGTTGGAAAAGTAGGATGCTATAAGCTTAAGGGCTCCAACAGGGATAAATAGCCCAGTGAGGAAAGGAAACAAGGAAATATATTAACTAGATAAGAAATAATTAATATAGATTATTCTAAGATCAGAAACAACGTTAAAATAGATCTGTCATATATAAACTATTATGAGAGACTTATGTTAGACTGTTCAACATAAAATCACTGTCTGAGAAGGAAGATCATATCTTACTAATATCAGAAAGAAGTTCATTCACAGTGTTGAAACTTATTCCATCAACATATAGCTAACTGATATGACCATTGCAGACTTTATTAAATATAACGGGACAATTTGTGTTAATTCCTAGAATTTTATATATCAATAATACTCTAACATCAATGAATGATTAATGTTATGCACCCAACATATAAAAAGAAATATCATTCCTTAACAAAAATATAAAACAGAATAGATAATAATTGATTTTTTAATTGGTATTACGTTTATGAATAAGAATTTTTGAAATAAGGAATCAGAAATATCATGAGTAAATTATACATCAGAAAAATATACTTTTTTGAGTCAGAAAATAGAAAATTTTGGAATTTTGAACACGAAAGAAATATTCATTAAGCCACTTACCTGCATTAATCAGGCCAGTATCCTACTTCAATGACCTTTATTGACAAAGTATTTTTTTATTAATATATAAAGTTTCTTACTTATAAAATGATGTGTGAATAAAGGAAGATTAATCTTAATTTTACTATCAGAAAATCGATGGAAAGATTTAAAGGATTTTTAAATAATAATAATAATAATAATAATAA
>NC_090749.1:49741074-49749450 GCF_036898095.1 Palaemon carinicauda | reverse complement strand
TATTTTAGTGATAGATCTTATCTCTCTCTCTCTCTGCATATATATATATATATATATATATATATATATATATATATATATATATATATATTATATATATATATATATATATATATATATATATATATATATATATATATATATATATATATATTAATACATATGCACACACCAGTGTATGAAACTCGTCAAAATTGACGTCTAAATACTTAGATAGATATGGACACTCACCACCTCAACAGGGTATGACTATCTCCTCTCCCCTCTACCCGAGGGACGGGGAGAGTTGAGCGTGACTATATATATATATATATATATATATATATATATATATATATATATATATATATATACAGTATATATATATATATATATATATATATATATATATATATATATATATATATACATATATACAGTATATTCATATATATATATATATATATATATATATATATATATGTATACAGTATATTCATATATATATATATATATATATATATATATATATATATATATATATATATATGTATATATATACAGTATATATATATATATATATATATATATATATATATATATATATATATATATACAGTATATTCATACATATATATTTATATATATATATATATATATATATATATATATATATATATATATATATATATATATATATATATATATATATATATATATATATTGTATAGCTAGACACTTGCTCCTTATCATATAAGAGAGATATAATTTATAATCCTTGGTAAACTTCAATTCTACCTAATTTGAAGTAGAATAACTAAGATAAGAATTACATATCCAAGAACTCAACGTCCTAACATTGGGATCTCTATGTATATACATATAGCCTTCCCTTTTTCAAGAGGCGGAAATGTTGTTTCCATCCAAATTGAACCCTAATCTTTTTCAAGATGTTAGGTATATTGACAATAGGCTATTTTACTTTTATTGTCTCTTGTAATAAGAAATCTGTAAGCAAATTGCAGGCAATTGCACATACAGTAAATGTAGCCGATAATAAATTTTGATATAATTGTGATTAATGTATATATATACATATATATATATATATATATATATATATATATATATATATATATATATACTGTATATATATATATATATATATATATATATATATATATATATATATATATATATACATATATATATATATATATATATATATATATATATATATATATATATATATATACATATATATATATATATATATATATATATATATATATATGTATATATATATATATATATATATATATATATATATATATATATATATATATATATAATCTTCACTATTTTACGATAAATAAACGAATACATGACTATAATGAATGATATCGTAAGAATTGTGAGGAATTTATTAGAAATTTTCAATATTACGGAAAAAGGTTGATAAAACTCTATACCCTGTTTGTTAGTTTATACCTTTAAACTATACATCTGGTAAAAGAATATAGAATACAAGAGTGATTCATACATTGCTGCATACTTTTGTGTATTACGAAAAAGGAGATATACACGCCTGACGCAATCGGAATAAAAGCAAAGGGAATCAGATAAATGAAATTTATCCTCAATTCACCCTTTCTAGGGAGACTGCGAGTTGGAGTGCCTGTTCCCTCATCTATTCTTCTCTTTCCTCTGGCCTTCTTCCAAATAGGAGGAGAGTTTTGTATGTGGTATTTTGCCAAAGAATAGCTTGGTGAAAGGTAAAGTCGAATATAAAAGAAAGCAAATAACCTATATTTCTTGTTTTGTGATTTCTGCTATCAGTTTCAATGAAAGAAATATATTCTCATGTTGAGAATTCTGATATCAATTTCAATAAATGAAAAATATTCTCTTGTTTTGATTTCTACCATCAGTTTCAATAGAGATATATAATTTATTTCTCGTTTTCTGAATTATCTATTATTTCTACAAAAAAAAAAAAATATATTTCTTGTGTTGTTTTATTATGTTTCAATAGCTTATAAAATATTTTTCATCTTGTGATTTTTTTCTACCAGTTTCTATAGAGGTATTGAGGTTTTCGTTGGGTTATTTCAATAGATATGTTAATTTTTCCATTGGTTTCAGTAAAGGAAATATATTCTCATCCTGTGATATCTGCTATCAGTTTCAGTAGCTATAATATGTTTCTAGTATTGTAATCTCTGATGTAGGTTTGAGTAGCGATAATATATTTCTTGATTTGTGAATCAAGATATTGGTATCATTAAAAATGGTGTTTCTCGTATTGTGATTTCTTATATCACTACTAATTAAGATGATATATTTATCTTTTTATTATTTTTATGATTTGTTTCTATACATAAAATGTTTTTTCGCCTTCTGATTTTTATAACCGGTATCAATAGAGGTATTAAGTCTCTCATGTCATGATTATTTTGGTATCAGTTTCAGTATGATAATATATTTCTCCTTTTGTATTTTTTTCAAATTAACCCTTTTAGCCCAAATGGACGTACGGTACGTTTCACAAAACTCATTCCTTTAACCCCATGGATGTACCGGAACATCCTTGCAAAAAACTGCTATTTACATTTTTTTTTTTGCATATTTTTGATAACTTTATAAGAAATTTCAGGCATTTTCCAAAAGAATGAGACCAACCTGACCTCTCTATGACGACGAATAAGGCTGTTAAACCAATTTAAAAAAAATATATTGCAAAATGTGCTTGAAAAAAAAAACCCTGTGGGTTAAGGGTTGGAAAAGTTCCAAATAGCTTGGGGGTAAAAGGGTTAACTATAATTATTATTATTATTATTATTATTATTATTGTTGTTGTTGTTGTTGTTGTTGTTGTTGTTAGTATTATTATTATAATAATTACTATTATTATTATTATTATTATTATTATTATTATTATTATTATTATTATTATTATTATCATTATTATCAATATTATTATTAGCCAAGCTATACTATTAGTTGGAAAAGTAGGATGCTATAAGCCTAAGGGCTCCAACAGGGATAAATAGCCCAGTGAGGATAGGAAACAAGGAAATATATAAACTAGATAAGAAATAATTAATATAAATTATTCTAAGATCAGAAACAACGTTAAAATAGATCTCTCATATATAATCTATGATGAGAGACTCTTGTTAGACTGTTCAACATAAAAACATTGTCTGATTAGGAAGATCATATCTTACTAATATCCGAAAGAAATTCATTCACAGTATTGAAACTTATTCCATCAACATAGAGCTAACTGATATGACTATTGCAGTCTTTTTGAAATATAACGGGACAATTTGTGTTAATTCCTAGAATTTTATATATCAATAATACTCTAACATCAATAAATGATCAATCTTATGCTCCCAACATATAAAAAGAAATATCATTCCTTAACAAAATTATAAAACAGAATTAATAATAATTGATTTTTTAATTGGTCTTGCGTTTATGAATAAGAATTTATGAAATAAGGAATCAGAAATATCATGAGTTAATTATACATCAGAAAAAAATCCTTTTTTGAGTCAGAAAATAGAATATTTTGGAATTTTGAACACGAAAGAAATATTCATTAAGCTACTTACCTGCATTAATCAGGCCAGTACCCTATTTCAATGGCCTTTATTGACAAAGTATTTTTTATTAACATATAAAGTTTCTTAGTTATAAAATGATGTGTGAATAAAGGAAGATTAATCTTAATTTTACTATCAGAAAATCGTGAACTCTAAAATATAGAGTAACTTGACATATAGGATTTATGGTAAAGACGAAGATAACTTGAATATTGTAGTTATTTTCGATGGAAAGATATAAAGGATTTTTAAATAATAATAATAATAATAATAATAATAATAATAATAATAATAATAATAATAATAATAATAATAATAATTATAAAAGTAAGAATAATAATTATAATAGTAATAATAAGGATAATAAAAATGAAAAAAATATGAATGATTTTTAAACAATTATAATAATAATAATAATAATAATAATAATAATAATAATAATAATATTAAAAATAATAATAATAATAATAATAATAAAAATAATCCATAACACAGAAACCTTAAAAGAAAAAGAAAACATGCCATTTGTATCACCTAGAATAAACATGAACGCTGTCTTTAACTCTGAGAAAGATGAGAGCTCATTTCCATATATAGTGGCTATTGAAAGATTGTTATATGTTGATTAATTGTTGGTATCTTGTTCTGAAATTGGGGACGACTTTTAACTTGGGGGAAATTTGTATTTGAAGACTTTGAAGAAAAATTGCTGAATTGAAATGGATATTCTTTATGGTGGAGAGGTTTTAATTTGAGTGCTTGAATAAGGGGAAGATATATATATATATATATATATATATATATATATATATATATATATATATATATATATATATATATATAAATATATATATATATATATATATATATATATATATACTTATATATATACATATATATATATATATATATATATATATATATATATATATATATATATATATATATATATTGTATATATATATATATATATATATATGTATATATATATGTATATATATATATATATATATATATATATATATATATATATATATATATATATACATATATATACAGTATATATATATATATATATATATATATATATATATATATATATATATATATATATATATATATATAAATATTTACATATATATCTATATATATATATATATATATATATATATATTAGAGTGGGATACATTAACTAGAGTAAGGGCTTGTGTATCACCATAATCAGAAAAGCTGTACTAGTCAGTAGCACCCATAATAAGCTGGTTTGATGTGAGCGATCAAAAAGAAGGAGTGATAAAAACTAGCCAAACCCCGGACATGAATATAGACATGTAGGAGGCCTTTGTCCTGCTGTGGACTAGAAAAAGCTGCATTTGTTGTTGCGGTTGTTGTTTTTGCTGTTGTTGTTGTATGTGTATATATAAATACACACACATACACACGCACACACACACACACACACACACATATATATATATATACAGTGATACCTCGGTAGTCGAACGACTCTATACTCGAACAATTCGGAGTTCGACCAAAATTTTCGAGAAATTTTTGCTGCGGTGCTCGACCAAAAATTCGGTACTCGACCAGCCGAACACGTGACGACCGCATGGGCTTTGTGATGATCGCGCCATCTCGGCCACTCTCGCTTGTTCGGGAAGCATCAGTTCTCTCGAGAGCGTCACTCAGACAACGCGCGATCAGCATTCGTTGTGATTTAGTGATTTTCAGTGCTTTTAATTGCTTTTTTAGCTTTCATAATGAGTCCCAAGAAAGTAATGAGTGTTAAGGGGAAGGAGAAGAGGAAAACAGTGCGAACAACGATCGAGTTGAAGAAGGAAATTATAGCGAAATATGAGAATGGTGTACGAGTGTCCGATTTAGCGGTAGAATACGGAATGGCGAAGTCGACCATTTCTACGTTTTTAAAGCATAAAGAAATGATTAAGAAGGCGAATGTTGCAACGGGAGTTACGGCGGTAACTAAGCAAAGGCCACAAGTGATTGAGGAGATGGAAAAGTTGCTTTTAATATTTATTAAAGAAAAACAGTTGGCCGGGGAAAGTGTTAGTGAAGCGTTCATTTGTGAAAAAGCGTTGCATATCTATGAAGAATTAGTGAAGAAAAGTCCGAGTACCAGTGAAAGTGATTCATTTACATTTAAAGCGAGCAGGGGTTGGTTTGAAAAGTTTCGTAATAGAACAGGTATTCATCGTGTTACTAGGCATGGGGAGGCAGCTAGTTCGGATCAAATTGCAGCCGATAAATACGTGGGGGAATTCGATCGGTACATAAATGAACAAAATTTGATCGCACAACAAGTCTTTAATTGTGATGAGACTGGGTTATTTTGGAAGAAAATGCCAGCCAATACGTACATTACCAAGGACGAGACGAAGATGCCAGGTCACAAGCCAATGAAAGATAGGCTAACATTGTTG
This sequence comes from Palaemon carinicauda, assembly GCF_036898095.1. Lineage (NCBI taxonomy): Eukaryota > Metazoa > Arthropoda > Malacostraca > Decapoda > Palaemonidae > Palaemon > Palaemon carinicauda. Next base: position 49,743,413 of record NC_090749.1, on the reverse strand, counting down.
CTGTGTGCAAATGCAAGTGGCGATTGCAAGATCAAACCCTTGTTAGTGTACCACTCGGACAACCCCCGGGTGTTCAAACGAAATAATATTTGTAAAAGTGCACTACCAGTTATGTGGCGCTCGAACACTAAATCTTGGGTCACAAGACAATTCTTTACTGAGTGGATAAACGAAGTGTTTGCCCCCCAGGTTAAGGCTTACCTCATTGAAAAGAGCTTGCCAATGAAATGTCTTCTGGTTATGGACAATGCTCCTGCACATCCTCCAGGTCTCGAGGATGACTTGAAAGAAGAATACAGCTTTATCAAAATCAAATTCTTGCCCCCCAATACTACTCCCATACTCCAGCCCATGGACCAACAGGTCATTTCAAACTTCAAAAAACTCTATACCAAGGCCCTTTTCAGAAAGTGTTTTGAAGTGACCAGTGACACGAAGTTGACCCTAAAGGAATTCTGGAAGGAACACTTCAGCATCCTCAACTCTGTTAACATGATTGACCAAGCTTGGCGAGGTGTGACCTATAGGACATTGAACTCTGCCTGGCGTAAGCTGTGGCCATCATGTGTCACAGAGAGGGAGTTTGAAGGTTTCCAACCAGAGGCGGGTCCAAGCACTGCTACCCCTGTAATTTCTGATGACACTGATGTCGTTGAGGAAATTGTTGTCATGGGCAGGAGTTTGGGGCTTGAGGTCGACAAGGATGATATTGATGAGCTTGTAGAAAGCCATTCTACCGAGTTGACTGTGGAGGAATTGTTGCACCTGCAACAACAACAGCAGCAGGATCTGATTGTGGAGCAGGAATCTTCAGAAGAGGATGAGGTAAGGGAGGATGTTCCAAGTTCTCTCATCAATGAAATTTGTTCCAAGTGGGCAGATGTGCAGGCTTTTGCTGAAAAATACCACCCAGAAATTGCAGTAGCAAACCGGGCAGTGCATATGTTTAATGATAGTGTCATGTATCATTTTCGAAGAATACTGCAGAGGAGGAAGAAACAATTAACAATAGACCAGTTTTTCACAAAAGAAAAGAAAGCTGCTACATCAAAGCCTGTTTCTCCTCCAAAGAAGAGACAAAGAAGAGAAGAAACCCCTGAAATAGATCTGCCCACCCTTTCATTGGAGAGAGAAACAACTCCTGAAGGAGAACTACCCCGCCACATCATGGAAGGGGACTCTCCTTCCAAGCAGTAACCTCCCCCTTCCATCCTCTCCACATCCATCCCTGTATGCCATCGAACCGCTGCTCAAAGGTATGTTCACTACAGTACAGAAAATGGTTTAAAATTGTTTTATTTTAGTACAGTAAATGGTTTAAAATTGTTTTATAGGATTTTCTGACCAATTTCATACACATTTAGATAATTATTGTTGTTTAGGTACACGTTTTATTAATATTTTGGGCCTGTTCGAGTGCTTGGGAACGGAATAGAATATATACCATTATTTCTTATGGGGAAAAAAAATTCGGTACTCGAACAAATCGGAGGTCGAACACGGATCTCGAACGGATTATGGTCGAGTACCGAGGTATCACTGTATATATATATACAGTATATATATATAAATATATATATATATATATATATATATATATATATATATATATATATATATGCAGTATATATATATATATATATATATATATATATATATATATATATATATATATATATATATATATATATATATATATAAATATATATATATATATATATATATATATATATATATATATATATATATATATATATATATATATATATATATATAATGTGTGTTTGTGCGTGTATGAGTCTATGTTTACAAGGCATAACAGTGTTAATGTTTATTGCCCTTCCCAAAAGATAATTCCTGGCAATAACCTTTCCAAGAAGAGAGCGAATTCCACCAAAATGTGTCCAAAATATCCCATTCGGGAGATTTCCGAATGGCAAAATATATGAAATTTATGAAATTTATTCCAACCATGAATGTGAACCCCTCAGGAAGCAAAGCTTATTCAGCTCATTCAGCTTCATGCATTGCATATCCGTGGCCATCGTGCAGAACAAATAAAACATTCGATAGGCTTTTAACAAGCCATTGCCTCTGTGGTGGAAGAGTTGCCATGTACTCCTATTTGCATATATGATTTACGGTTGCTTCCTGGCTTTTAATAGTTGCTGAATATTGCTATTTGCATGAAAGGTTTATTCTTAGGACAGAGGATTATGGGTTGCTAGATATTGCTATTTGAATTTAATAGTTTTGGATACTTGCTCTAAATTGTTATTATGTATTATGACTCTATTTGAGATTTGAAAATTGCCAGTTATTAGAATTTTGAGTTGAAG
>NC_090749.1:49726074-49736074 GCF_036898095.1 Palaemon carinicauda | reverse complement strand
ACACACACACACACACACATATATATATATATATATATATATATATATATATATATATATATATATATACATACATACATATGTATACCTAGATATGTATATACACACACACACACACATATATATATATATATATATATATATATATATATATATATATATATATATATACTATATGTTACTACTTCATTACTTCTCATATAGTTTATTCATTTCTTTAATGCATATTTATCTTTGTATTATTCGTATTAACTACATAAATCCCTAAAACACCACATAGCAAGACCAATATACAAGAAATATTACAAACTATTATAACTATTATTACTTTCTAATCTACAACCCTAGTTGGAAAAGCAGGTTGCTATAAGCCCAGGGGCCTCAACGGAAACAAATAGCTGAGTGAGGAAAGGAAACAAGGAAAAATTATATATTTTAAGAAGAGTAACATCACTGAAATAAATATCTCATACATAAACTATACAAAATATAACACAACAAGAGGAAGAGAAACCAGATAGAATAGCGTACAGGAGAGTACTCTCAAGCAAGAGAACTCTAAATCTAGGCAGTCGAAGACCATGGTACAGAAGCTATTTCACTTCTCAAGACTGGAGAACAATAGTTTGATTTTGGAGTGTCCTTTTCCTAGAAGAGTTGCCTACCATACCTAAAGAGTATCTTCTATTCTTACGAAGAGGAAAGTAGCCCCTGGACAGTTACAGTGTAGTAACCCCATAGGTGAAGAAGAATTGTTTGGTAATCTCAGTGTTGTCAGGTTAATGAGGACAGAGAGGGAAGAATATGTAAAGAATTGGTCAGACTATTCATTGCGTATGTGTAATCATAGGGAAAAAGAAACTAACGAGTTTGAGCAGGATTCGAACCATATTCTAGTGTTCACCAGTCAGGGACGTTACCACATCGGCCACCACAACCCTTTATGATAATAATAATGATAATAATGCGAAAGAAATACACACACCCAAACACATACACACATAACCACACACAAACAAACCAACACACAAACAGGGCCGAAAACATAACCTCCTTCCCTCTTCGTTGGCAGAGGTAACAACATTAATATCAATATCGTTTCAACCACAGTGGTCAAAAAGCTCAAAAAGGAAATAATATCTAACTTTTATAACATGTTACCTTCGTTTGATATTTCTTGAGAGATAAAAGGCATTTGTAACTCGAATTATGTTCTTCTTTATTAGCCAATCTTAAACACAGCTTTTATGACAGTGCTGGTTTTATGGTTTGGCGTTTAGCGTGAAGACTGGGAATAAATCTATTGCAATAAGAATAGAGATGTTGAAGATATTCATTTGGAATTAACGAGGAGGTGGAGGATAGATTGTGCTTTCGAATATGGCAGGAAATATATGATTATGTATACATCCACACATACAAACACACACACACACACACATATATATATATATATAAATATATATATATATATATATATATATATATATATATATATATATATATATGTATATATATGTATATATATATATATATATATATATATATATATATATATACATATATATACATATATATATATATGTATATATATATATATATATATATATATATATGTATATATATATTTATATACACATACATATATATATATATGTGTGTGTGTGTGTGTGCGCGTGTGTTTCCGTGGGTATGTGTATGTATATGCGTGTAGGAAAAAGACGCGATTCAGATATTTTCATTTTCCATGTAGATTTTATATATATATATATATATATATATATATATATATATATATATATATATATATATATATATATATGTATGTATATATATATATATATATATATATTGTGGCGGGATGTCAACAAAAACAAACCCCCACACCTTTGATCACTCTTCTTTCAAAATATCCCACAACACAAACTTTCCCCTGACTCTACTTCAAACTGGACTCTTGGACAGAAGGAAAATGAAAACAAAACATAACCTTAACACTATATTCTTAAAAGTAAACGCAATCATAAACCAAAAAAAACACTTATCACGAATCATAAACAATATTAAATATAAACCGTAACACCATTCAAATAAAAAAACCCTAACAACTTAAAATTAACACACCCAAAACCAATATTTGTTTATGTGTGGACCACTTTGTCCACACAAGGGCCAACAGTCGTTAAAAGCCCAAAACCACAACTCTGCAGCAACGCCACAATATGGCAACACTTGACACTCAGTCAATACAAAAATGCTTTCATTGATTTAGTCCGTAAGCGTAATCATCATCATCATCATCCTCATCGGTATCATCATCATCAACAGCAATCAGAAGTAAATTCGGTCCGGGTCGTCAACAAATAAATCAATCTGAGCAGTCTTAAAACAATCTAATGCAGGCCAGGTCGTCAACTAAAGATCGGCATTCAAAAATAACTCTCCAAAGGAGGAATCGCGGCCTGCCAAAAAAAAGAAAAAAAACGCTTACGAAAACTCCTAACTAAACTAAACTATCGCACTATAATCAAAGATAAACAATAAACTTTCTATCACTCATGAACGCGCCTAACAAAATAAATAAAAACAGTACTTACTCAGAATATAAAAAAAAGCTTCACAGCCGGCTTTCGAAGAGCAAAAAAATACACAGCCGACTTCTTCTATCGTTCGATATCCAATGCTTTCGCCCAAGACATTCATCATCACCCTATCCTAGCTAAAAAGTAAACAAACAACCTCAATTATACCAACAATCTTTCCAACTTCAAACAATCATTCGCTAATTACCCCTTTCCTCAGCGCGCACCGCGGACACACAAAACACGCACACACAAACGCACATACACACATACTCTCTTGCGCACGCGCAATCTAACAAAACGAAGCAAATGAAATTCTCTCTCTCTCTCTGACGAAACTAAAGCAAATAAACACGCTTTCTTTCTTTCTTGCGGTTTGACAAACTTAAGTAAATAAACACTCGCTCACACACACACACACACCTCTCTCTCTCTCTCTCTCTCTCTCTCTCTCTCTAATGACAAAGCTAAAGCAAATAAAATGTCTCTATTTAACAATACTAAAACAACTCTCTCTCTCTCTCTCTCTCTCTCTCTCTCTCTCTCTCTCTCTCTCTGTGTGACAAAACTAAAGCCAATACTGTAAACACTCTCTCTCTCTCTCTCTCTCTCTCTCTCTCTCTCTCTCTCTCTCTCTCTGACAAAACTTAAATAAACACACTCACACTCTCTCTCTCTCTCTCTCTCTCTCTCTCTCTCTCTCTCGATTTGGCAAACAAAAATAAATTAAAATAAAATTAATCCTCCACATTCCTCCCCCCTTACTTTGCCAAATCCTCACACAACACTTACCTATTTTCTCATTACCCAGTCGCAATCAGGAACAGGGCCTCGGCTTCGGGTAACTGGGCCTTCATATACCTGCACTCTCTCATTCACTTCTTCCATGTCGTTTTCATTCAACGTACTATTACTATTCCCGTCTATGCTCTGCTCGTCTAAGATATCATTCACTATTTCATCTACCTCAGTTTCATCTGGCCCGAAAATCCCACTAATTTCTGTCAACAATTCATCCATTACATCCAAACCATTTTCTACTTTAACAAAAGAATCATTCATACTGCTTATCATTCTCCTATCTTTCATTCTCGTGTCCGTCATACGTTCTCTTGCCTCATCTAACGAAAAACCACACACACTATAAGTATCATTCATACTCATCCAAGTTTCATCTGTATTAATACATTTATCTTCCATACTCACCTGTACATTTACACCCTTGTCCTGCTTATTCTGATTCCCGCCTACAACTACAAAATTTTCCCGCCTTTTATCCCCAGTAAAATTCTCAGACTTCTTTTTCCGTCCATACTCTACTAACACCAATTGCTTATCTTCTAAACCTAATGCCTCACACATACTCGGTTCATACTTGTTCGTTTTAAGCCATTTAGTCATACCATTCTCCTGAATATATCTTGGTACCTCCTTCCATTTCCGCAACTGATTGTGGTGTGCCCTAACCTTTTCCACACTACCATCCACACTTACTTTACCTAAAACATAACTCAACCCACTAGAACCAACATCTAACACCTCATATGGACCTTCAAACTTATCACGTACCTTATTGACATTCATTCTTCCCTTTTCAATTACTTCTTTTAACACTTTCTCTCCCACTTTGTAGCTTTCAAATCTCTCATTTGCTTTCTTCCAAACATCTCTATCATTCTCGGACACACTCAATCTCGGTCTTACTATCTTTTCAAAATTCAACACAAACTTACACGGAGACATACCAGTACTCTTGTGCACAGTCGCATTATACGCCCACAACGCACGCCCAACATATAAATCCCAATCATTATCACATGTACTCATCATCCGCAAAATTTCTGTCAAAGTTCTTACAGTCCTTTCAGCCAAACCATTCGCACTTGGCATATACGGAGTCGAATACACATGTTCAATGCCCCATTCTCTCAACATCTGCTCAAACTCCCATCCAACAAACTCCGGACCATTATCACTTAACATTTTTGCAGGCTTACACACACTCATCGGCAACATCACTTGACTTACCATTCTCGCTACAGTCTCACTTCTTTTATTCTTGATGGGTACGGCATACGCAAACTTGCTCATATGATCAACCATGACAATCATTCCCACATGTCTTCTCGCAGTCACAGGCAACGAAACACAATCAATCACAAACATCTCAAATGGCTCTTTCATACGTAACCTCAAAATAGGCGGACTTGCATGCATGCTCTGATACTTTCCCTTCTGACAATCCTCACAAGTAGTCGCTACATCCCTACAAATTTGGCTCAACCCAGGCGTAAACAACCTCTCTCGCATGCATTCCCACAATTTATTCTTCCCCATATGCCCATACCTGTCATGCACTACCATACACATACTTACAGCTGCATGCATTGGAAATACAGGAACATATATATCTTCATCCATTCCCCTATGCAAAAAATACACAATATTCTTACAAACAATAAATCTTTTAACAACTTTCTTATACGCTTCCAAATCACACGGCCATTCTTCCACCCTAATACCATTTAAAATACATTCACGTAACCTATTTATTTCGAAACATTCACCTTGCATTTCTTCCACCTCTTCTTTGCTCAACAAATCATCTTCACTCTTTGCAATATCAATCATGCCAACAAAATTCGCCATGAATACACTATTATCCTCGATTACTATTACCTTACAGCCATTCTTTGAAAGCAAACCCTTACCAACATCAACTGACACATGGTGCAACCTCAAAAAATCTATTCCCATCAAAAAACAACTAGGCATTTCATTCTCTCCCATTACAATAAAATTATGTTCAACTTCCATACTCCCTAGTTTCACTTTCAACCTCACTTCTTCCCAAACAAGTAAACTTCCCTGACCTATTCCATGAATTCTCACACTCGTACACTGTCTTTTCACTTCCCAATTGTACCTCTCAATTTCCCTGATAACCGACTCATTTACTAATGACACTTGAGCACCCGTATCAATTAAACTACAATATTCATTCTCATTTATATTCACATATGTCATCATCCTTCCTTTAACACCATGCATGCATACATTTACTCTCCTTTCAATTCTGTCACTCACTTCACCAATATGTTCATCATCATGTTCACTGTCCTCTATACCCCCATATCTTAGATTAAGGTCACTTGCACCATTATCCTTCTCACTCAACAATTTGCAACATTCCTCCTTACATTGAATCCTCAAAATATATTCCCTATCATTCTCCTTACATGCCCGATATTCCATCGGTCGATTCCATCCAAAATACAAATACACAGTTACACCATACAACATACTTACCACCATTAATATCTTTGATAATACTTCCCCTTCTAGTACACTACTCTCCTCCTCATATACCCTTTCTTTTGACACTTCATTCATCACCCTTCTTTTAAGCTCGCTTACGCTACCTGGTATTTCCGTATCTAACCCCTCTTGTATTAACTTACTTAAACCCATCAGGATACACTTATATACCATATCTTCCCCTTCACAACTCTGCTCCACAACTAAACCTTCAGGCAACCTTTCAGAATTCAGATTACTCTCTTTATCTTCCATCCTCCCATGCATCCTCGACATCGCATCTGCTATCACATTCTTATTTCCCGGTACATATTCTAACCTAAAATCAAATTCATTCAAATCCTCTATGGTCCTAGCAACCCTTGCATTCACACACTCTTTCCTTATCATGTACACTAGGGGCTGATGGTCAGTACGCACAATGAATTTTACACCATACAAAAATACTTTCAATGCTTTCACACAAAATCGTATTGCAGCCAATTCCCTGTCAATCGTCGAATACTTCCGCTCAGCTTTATTAAACGCTTTACTAACATACGCTATTACTCTCAATTGCTCTTCTCCATTTACTCTCTGCATTTGAACCAAACAACCACCCATACTAACCCCACTCGCATCCGTATACAACTCTAGCATACTCGCATTTTCACTGTAGTCTGGAAATGCCAAAGTGACGTCTTTCGCTGCCTCTTCCTTCAACCTTTCAAACGCTTCTATCATCCGATCATCCCATTTTAACTTCGTACTATTCCTTTTACCCGTCCATTCATTCAAAGGCTTCCCTATACCTGAACAATCTCTAACAAACTTGCGCCCAAACTCAACCAAACCAAGAAAACCTCGCAACTCACGCACAGTCCGGGGACGTGGAAATTCTCGCACCTTATTCACAAACTTGTCACTCTTCCTTATTCCAGATTCACCCACTACATGCCCAAGAAATTCCACCTCCCTGGACAACCATGTACACTTCTCAAGCTTAATTTTCACACCAACTTCAATTAACCGCCTCAACACTGCCTCAAGCAACCGCATATGTTCCTCAACAGTCTCGCTCGCAATCAGAATATCATCTATAAAAACAGTCACCTTCTGTCGATCGAAACCAGCCAATACAACATTCATCGCTCTTTGGAAGGCAGCAGGCGCATTAGCAAGACCAAAACTCAACCTTTTAAATTGAAAGTGACAATTCGTACTTGAAAATGCGGTAATGGGCCTGCTCCCCTCTGCTAGAGGCATCTGATAATAGCCCCTCACCAAATCTAATTTAGTAAAAACTTTCATTCCATGCATCTTATAAACACAATCAGACACCACATTCATTGGAAAACGTTCTTTAACAGTCACCTCATTCACCTTCCTATAATCAATACACATGCGTAAACTTCCATCAGGCTTTCGTACAGGGACAATAGGGCTATTCCAGGCACTCTCACTCCTTTCTATTACACCCATACGCTCTAATTCCTGACACTGCTCCTCTATCTCCTTGGCAATAGGCGGAGAAAAATGCCTGGGACGCTGATATATGGGGGGTATCATCACTGAGAACTATTTTAAATTCTGGAAGGTCTGACCCCCCACAATCATCGTCACCGAGACTCATAACTCTCCGCTTATCCCATAACATCTTAAGCAATCGTTCCCTTTCGACCTCACTTATACTCTCATCTAACTTAATTCTTCCTTTCAACGTATCGTAATCCCAATCGTCATCGTTCTTTACCTTACCAGACATCACCTGTCTCGCCTTAACATATCTTCCATCCTCTACATTAATCAGTGTATACATACATCCCATGCAATCGCCCTCACGTATTCCACGTACTCTCTTCCTCCTAACACTCGGCAACAACCTTACATACACCTTGGGTTCCTGCATATTCATAACACCATCATATACATACGCACTCGTTTTCACCAAATTACCTGCTTCCATACCTTCCACTACATATTCATCCTTGTCACTATTTGAAATTCCCAGACTGCTCGGCCATGCAACTTTTATACTAATCACCTCACCTTTCTTACCCGATAACTTTACACTTTCCTTTGCTACCAACGGCACTCCCTTCCACACCTTCGTACTCACTCTGCCGTCTTCCTTTAAATAAAATTCCCCACAAATATTACCTTTAACCTTTATTTCAATCATATTCACACTTGGATGTACAATCATACCACATTTTTTCAGAAATTTATACCCAAGCAGTACGTCATATTTCTCATTCGCTCCCTCAACCACGTAAAAATCATTATCCTCCATCATCAGCCCCCCAATCATAACATTTTCCCGCAACTTCCCTTGCACAGGCATACACAAATTACCAATACCTTTTACTTCACCCTTACATCCCTTAAATTCACAAACCTCTTTTACCTTATCATATGCATTCCTAAACATTAAATTGACACCACACCCAGTATCAATCAAACCAACCAACTCTACACCATTAAAAATAATTTTCACACTCATGCAATCATGTGCTCTTTCTCCCATCACATCTTCATGCAATAAACCCTCACGAACATGCATCACATTCACTCCCCACACACACGAGGACTCACCCAGCTGAACCCTCTGATTAATTAGTTTCCCGAACATCCTGGCTGACTTGATCCCTTCTTTCTACAAACCCTAGCCACATGCCCATCTGCACCACATTCAGTACACTTACCCCGCGGCTCCTTGCACATTCTAGCATAATGACCATCCTTACCACAATTACCACAAATTACATTCATACGATTATTACGGCATCCATTCGCTATGTGTCCAGTCATACCACACCGATAACACTTAACCACTTTCTCTTTCTTACAGTCGCTAATTCGATGCCCTGTCTCTCCACACCCGAAACATGCTCCTAATGCCCATCTACACTCGTTCTTTTTATGTCCTACCTTCCCACACCTATAACACCTCTCTTCACAGATACCACTACCTAACCTAACTTGCTGCGTACTAGCACTTCTATCTCTCCAAACTTGATTTCCCTGTCTAAACCCGTCATTTCTCGGAATGGGTATTCCTACATTACTCACCCTAACACTTCTATCTACTACACTATCAGCTACCCTCATTGGCCCTCTCATAACAGCATCTCTAAAACTACCAAATTCTGGCACACATTCCTCCATTCCAGTTCTTACACTCACAAATTTACTTTCTTTCATACACCTATCCAACTCGTAATCCTCAACTATCTCTAAAATATCATCCCAAGTCAATCTCTCTCTAGTCCACCTCATTTTCTCCTTCCGTTTCAAATTAATAAACTCACACACACTCTCTGGTACTGTACCCAAAAACTTCTTCATTAGTTCCTTATTTTCATTTATTCCTTCGTCCCCATACTTCTTTCTAGCCAATGTTTCTAACCGACATACATACATCGAGATTGCTTCACCCACCTTCATTCGTGCTTCATCAAAATCATTTTTTCGCTTATACCTAACACTACCTTTCGTACGTTTTACCTGTTCAATTATCCTATTCTTTACACTTTCATACTCAACCTCTCCTACACTCATTATCACCCCATACATCGTCAACAAATATCCTGACAAAAATTCTCCCAACTCCCTAGCCCAAACTCTCTTACTATCCCCATACTTAGCCTGACAAAACTTTTCATATTCCCTAAAGAAGTCATATACATCCCTACTGCTATGTTCATTAAAACTTGCACACCTAGGTACCTCTCTCATAAACACTGTCTTACAAACTTCCTCTACTTCATTCTCACTACTATCTTCACTGTCTACTCCCTTCTTGTTGCCTTCTTCTTCATTTGAATACAATGAATCTAATTCTACACTCAAAGTCCTATCTTTAACTATTCCCTTCTTACCCTTTTTCTTACTTACCACCTTCACCCATTCATGATCATCCTCACTCACACCCTGACCTTTCTTCTTTTCTTTCTTCACATTATCTTTACCTTTCTTCTCCTTCTTCCTATCACCCTTCGTTCCAATCTTACTATGTCTAGGCCCTTTACTTTCAATATCACTATCACTACCGTCCCCATTATCACTTACCCTATCCTCTTCCACAATCAACCCGTTACCAGAAGCAGAAGCCACTCCTC
>NC_090749.1:49718574-49721074 GCF_036898095.1 Palaemon carinicauda | reverse complement strand
AATTTTCCTTCACTTCTTTTCCTCTCTTTTCTTTTTAATTTCTTATGTGAGCCAATGGTACTATTCTCTCATCCGTGGGTTGGGATACGTTTTGAACTCTAAACCTATTGGCCGTTAATGTTTCCAAAATGTTAAATGGGCCTTCAAACTTAGGTGTTAGTTTATAATTGAGCCCTCTTCGTACATTGATTTGAATATAAACGTTATCACCCACGGTATATGTTTTAGTTGGTTTCGCTATTTTATCATGATTCCTTTTCATTATGATTTGTGATTCTTCTAAATTCTTTCGAAGGATATCATATCGACTTAAACTTGCATTTATACATTCTTTTAAAGGATTTGATAGATTAGTTGTAGGCGTTAATACATGGAAAGGTGTTCTAACTGGGGTACCATACAATGCTTCATGCGGTGACATTTTAATTGATATATGATATGAATGATTCAGAGTACTCAGTGCCGCCGATATTGCAATATCCCAGTTGGGGTCTGATCCCCCTAGTGTTACCCTCAATATATTCAATATCTTCCTATTTGCTCTTTCCACTAGCCCATTCGACTCTGGGTGATATATCATGGTATTTATTTTCTTTATGTTGAGGAATTCACACAATGAGGTAAGAAAGTGATTATTAAATTCACCACCCGAGTCTGAGATTATCATGTGTGGAATTCCATGTTTACAAATGTAACACTCGTAAAACTTCCTAGCGCATTCAATCGCAGTTTTAGTTTTAAGTGCTATTAGTTCTGTATATCGAGTTAAAGCATCTATAATTACTAAGAGGTGCTTATTTCCTTTGTCTGACTCGTAAAATCCTGTTAACAAATCTAAATGTATTCTTTCAAAGGGTTGATTGGGCACAGGATAAGCTCCTAGGCTGACAGGTGTTTTCGTATGCCCTTTGTTTTCCTGACATGTGCGACAATTAGCTATGTGTCCTTTTATATCTGTAAGCATTGTATGCCAATAAAACAATGATTTGGCTTTCTGTGACATTAATGAGAACCCAGGGTGTCCATGTAATGGATTTGAATGCAACCAATTCAGGACAGTGGAAATAAGTGAGATTGGTACTACTACCTGGTCGTTAGTTACATGTGGTGTATTGCGTGTTTTCCTTGTCACAGTCCTACACAGAATATTATCTTTGATTATATAATTCTGCTGCTTATACTTTATATATTCCTTTTCTTTATGATTGCCTTTCAATGCAATTATAATTGTTTCTATTTTCTGATCTTTTCTTTGCTCAGTCTGTAACAATTCAGCACTCCCAGCCTAAATCTTCTTGTTCAGATATTGTTTTTACAATAGGCATGGATGTTGATATATCTATTAATTCAGCTAAAGGCTCCGTAAAAGATGACACGGGGTTGCGTGATAATGCATCCAGCAATGATATTTGCTTTCCCAGGTAAATACCCGATTCTTGCGCCAAAATCTTGAATGATCAAATGCCACCGAGTTCGTTTAGGGCTGTGATTGAAGCCTTTAAAGAACTCTGTTAGTGGTTTATGGTCAGTAAGAACCTTAACGGGATAACCGTAAATTATGAACTTAAAATGCACTAGCGAATTAACAATAGCTAGTCCTTCCTTATCTATTACTGCATACTTACTTTCGGAAGTTCTCAATTTTCGAGAATAGAAAGCTATCGGGAAAAATTGTTTATCATATTGCTGAAGCAATACCCCTCCTACTCCTAAGTCTGATGCGTCTGTTGCAATGAAGAATTCCTTACCAAAGGCAGGAAATTTTAAGATAGGAGAACTACACAGTTCATCTTTCAAAGTATTAAACGCCTGTTGATGTTGCTCGGACCATATGAAATCTACGCCCTTCTTCGTAAGATCAGTTAAAGGAGCGGCTATTATTGAATAGTTGCGTATAAAACGCCTGTAATATCCACTACAACCCAGAAATTGCTGTATTCCCTTGACATTAGTAGGTATGGGAAAATTACGTATAGCCGAAACCTTATCATGGACTACTTTAAGACCTTGGCTTGACACCATGAAACCCAAATATATTAATTCTGTTTTGAAAAATTCACATTTACTAATCTTTACCCTTAAGTTATGTTGTCTTAATCTCTGTAGTACTAGTTCCAACTTACGTAGATGTTCTTCTAAGGAGTTGGAAAAGATTACAAGATCATCCATATAGGCATGCAATATATCCCCTAACAAGTCTCCAAACACTATGTCAATCATTCTTTTAAATGTTATAGGAGCACAACGTAAACCAAAAGGCATCCGTAAAAATTCATAATGTCCCCTGGCTGTGCTGAAGGCTTTGTATGGGATACTATCTTCTTCTAATGATATCTGGTGAAAGCCTTTAAGTAAGTCCAAACTGGTAAAATATTTATTCTGACCTAACAAAGACAAAATATCGTCAGTACATGGCACTGGGAATCGATCAGGGATCGTTTCCTCGTTTAGACGACGAAAGTCGATGCAGATACGCCATGTTCGATCTTTTTTTCGGTAC
>NC_090749.1:49702265-49704765 GCF_036898095.1 Palaemon carinicauda | reverse complement strand
GACCAATTATTAGTGTGATTTTTATCTCTAACGTAAGCAAAGAGTGTATTATTATCTTGAGCATACCTGACACTTTTCTTATGTTGTTCAATTCTCTTTTCTAGGGCTTTACCAGTTTGACCAATATAGTATTTTTCACAAGCATTGCATGGAATACGATATACACATCCCTTGGTAATGTCAGGAGAACTCTTTATTAATGCGGTTTTTATTGTATTTTTACTCTTAAATGCTACATTTACATTGAAGTTTTTAACAGTTGGGGAATTTCTTTAAAAGAATTACAATAAGGTAGTACAAGTAAATTTTGTGTGTTGTATTTTTTTCTGTTATCATTACCGAAAAAAGTCTTTTTTGCTGTTCTTAGGGCATCATCAAACACAATTTCAGGATACTTTAGTTTTTTACCTATTGCTCTAATCCCATTTATTCCGTCACCAATATATTCAGGGCTGCAGACTCGAAATGCTCTTAAAAACATAGAAGTAAATACAGATTTCTTAACTTTGTTGCCTTGGTTTGAGTAATAATGGACATATGCCGAGATATTCGTTGGCTTTCTGTATACACTAAACTTGAGACTATTGTTACATCTATGTATGCAACAGTCCAAAAAAGGCAGGGTACAATTATTCTCCAGCTCCATAGTGAAATTTATTGATGGTACCAAACTATTCAATCTAAGAAAAAAATTATCTAAATTTTCATTTCCTGGCCACACTCATATTATGTCGTCAATATATCGAAACTATCGATATTATATTGATTTTCATACATATTGACTCATTAGGGGTAATCCGAATTAAATGCTATGAATTGTGTCACCTGGTTAGCCTAGAACTCAGGGAAAACTCGCTGGCAAGAGACTAATGTCTCGCCAGGTAAATCCTGAATTGCAGTTATCATGTAGCAGTTAGGTTCCGACTTCTTTTGAGACTCTGTTGACATGGTTGGAAGCGACCTGGCCTTTCAGTTGAAGGGGCTAGGGTTCGATCCCGGTATGAGTTAGGAATTTATTTCTATTTGAGCACAGTATGATGTTGAATTTAATCCGTATTGTCTCATAAGGAGTAATCCGAATTAAATGCTATTGATTGTGTCAACTGGTGGGCCAGGAAGTCGGGGAGAACTCGCTGGCAAGAGACTGATGTCTCGCCAGGTGAATCCTGAATTGCAGTTATCATGTAGCAGTTAGGTTCCAACTTCTTTTGAGCCTCTGTTGGCATGGTTGGAATCGACCTGGCATTTCATTTGAAGGGGCTAGGGCTTGATCCCGGTACTACGTAGAAATTTATTTCTATTTGAGCACGACATTGTGTTGATTCTCATCCATATATATATATATATATATATATATATATATATATATATATATATATATATATATATATATATATATATATCAAGCGTGAAAAGAATTGTAAAGATGAATTGTGTTGGGATTCTTTTGATAGAAAACTGATTAAAGATACGTATGTTGACATCGCTAAATCCCATGTAAAAAAATAAAATAAGATAACATTATAACTAGTTTAACAAGTACAACACATAAAAAAAAATGATTGCATGAGTATAGTTACAATATTTGTTCATCTTATATGCAAACCTTAAGTTATAAACTAGACAATGGCTAAGACTGGTAACATATATGTTTTATAAATCTAACTTTAAATCAGAATATGAATAAATTAATTCAATTTATTTCCTAAGATTTGATTAATCTGTTTTCTAAGAAATGTTTGCTTATGAGATATATTGTCTAACATATATATATATATATATATATATACATATATATATATATATATATATATATATATATATATATATATATATATATGTGTGTGTGTGTGTGTATGTGTGTGTGTGATTGTGTGTTTGTGTGTGTGATTGTCTGTATATCCATGCCTTTTCTGAGTAGGAATACATTAGCGTTGTGGAAGGGTTTATGTATCACCATGAGCATCAAAGATGTACTAGTTAAAACCACCCATACTAGACTGGTTTACCGTAGGCAATCAGACTAAAGTCTCCTACCAACTCCAATCCGCAGTGGCCAGGGTGATGTTCAAAATTGGGCAGACCCCAGACATGATTAAGGACATATCTGAAGCCTTTGTCCTACCTTTGTTGTTTTTTTATATTTATATTGTAAAATATTAAAACTATGTCTCCATTATGTCCAAAATATGAAAAAATCAACCTTTTGTTCATATTTTGTCCATCAGATTTTTTAATGTCAAGCAAAGAAAGGATATCACATCAAAGTATTTATAACCTAAAGTGCCTCTTTGAATATTTTTAATCTCAGATAATAATGTTCAATTTTATTCTTTAAAAAACTATTTTATCATAAGAGACTAGGATAAAAAATGGAAATGAAGGATAAAAGGTCTTAACATTTATTGTTCTCCGTTAGTTCATGTCTGCGGATTAGAGAAAAAATGTCAAATAAAACGAAGGATTATAAGTTAAGGCATTAATCCATAAGTAAATTAAT
>NC_090749.1:49682265-49697265 GCF_036898095.1 Palaemon carinicauda | reverse complement strand
CTAGATATAATTCTGGGTGTTGAATGTAATTCGCGGTGATAAATGTAATTGTGGGTGATGGATGTAATTATGGTGATTGTAATTCTGCATATTAAATATTATTCTGGATGATAAATGTAATTCTAGGTGAGATGTATACTGGATGATAAATGTAATTCTGGGTGAGATATAATTTAGGTGATAAATGTAATTCTGGTTAATAAATGTAAAGGGTACCTGACACTTGCACGCATTCGTGGCACGCACTGGCACGCATTGATGCGCGAACTCGCGTGAACGAGCCGTGAAAATGTCGTGAACAGTGCGGGAACTCGCGTGCCAGAGCGTACCAATGCGTGCCATGCGGGCCCAAAACTTTGAAATGTTTAAAGTTTGTGGCACGCATTGGCACGCACTAAATGGCCGTGAACGATGCGCCAACTGGAGTGAACTGGAGTGAACAGTGCAGGAACTGGCGTGAACTGGAGTGAACTGGAGTGAACGATGCGGGAAGTGGCGTGAACTTTATAATGAAGAGAAACAAAAAGGAAACGAAAATATTAATGAAAAGGAAAGAAAAATAAACCTAATAAATTTTTATATTTGCTGTTTTAATGTGAAAAAAAATGAGATCTTATTTCAAAATATTTCCATAACTTTATAATGAAGAGAAACAAAAAGGAAACGAAAAAATTAATTAAAAGGAAAGAAAAATAAACCTAATAAATTTTTATATATGCTGTTTTAATGTGAAACAAAATTATATCTTATTTCAAACTATTTCTATAACTTTATAATGAAGAGAAACAAAAAGGAAACGAAAAAATTAATGAAAAGGAAAGAAAAATAAACCTAATAAATTTTCATATTTGCTGTTTTAATGTGAAAAAAAAATTATATCTTATTTCAAACTATTTTTATAACTTTATAATGAAGAGAAACAGAAAGGAAACGAAAAAATTAATGAAAAGGATAGAAAAATAAACCTAATAAATTTTTATATTTGCTGTTTGAATGTAAAAATAAAATGATGTCTTATTTCAAACTATTTCTATAACTTTATAATGAAGAGAAACAAAAAGGAAACGAAAAAATTAATGAAAAGGAAAGAAAAATAAACCTAATAATTGTTTATATTTGCTGTTTGAATGTAAAAATAAAATGATGTCTTATTTCATGCACACACTTATTTTCCTCTATTACCAATCAAGACCCAAAACTTTTGTTTTAAATAAAAATGAACTGAAAAATAAACCCAAGAAATTTTTAAGTTTGCTGTTTGAATGTAAAATTTAAAATGATGTTTTATTTCATCAACATACTTATTCTTCTTTATTACCTTAAAATGAAGGGCAAAACTAATTTTTTCTGTTTGCTGTTTTAATGTAAAAATAAAATGATTTCTTATTTCAACACACTTTTTTCTCTATTACCTTAAAATCAACAGCCTAAAAACTTTTCATGTTTGCTGCTTTTAATGTTAAAATAAAATGCTTTCTTAATACTTGTACATATTTCATGTCTGCTATTTATATGTAAATCAAATGCTTTCTTATTGAAACAAAAATAAAGGGCAACAAAAAATACAAACGAAAAAGATACGTTTCTTCTCCTCAATGCAATGGTGTCTCTGACAGAAAGCATTGTTGTCTCTTCCGAAGCCAATCCAAGAATGTCCTCGGGTTGGAGAAGCCCCGTTTTTATATGGAGTGGCCAATTCGTGATCTGGCGTGAACTGGCGTGAACGATGCGGAAACGATGCGGAATGATGAGGGAACTCGCGTGAACGTGTCGTGAACTTCTCGTGAACTACGCGTGCCAATTCGTGCCATCGCGTGAACGTCGCGTGAACGATGCGCAAACTGGAGTGAACTGGTCGTGAACAGTGCAGGAAAAACACCAGTGCGTGCCACAAAGTAGCACGCACTGGCGCGCATCAATGCGTGCCAGTGCTTGGCAAAAATGCGCGCAAGTGTCAGGCAGGCTTAAGTCTTGGTTATAAATGTAATTCACATTGATAAATGTAATTCGCTGTTATAAATTTCATTGTGGGTGATAGATATAATTCTGGGAGATAGGAGGAAGTAAATGATTTCATTATTCATAGATAACTATCATTATTACAGTTTCGGCAATATGTAAGAGATTGTTGTTTCCGAGTGTACCTTTCTTGGTATCCATTCTCACCAGGATGTACTCCCTTTCCCCTGTACCATAGGGAAGAGGAGTCGTACGTCTGCCAATGCCACTCAGTGTGATATATATATATATATATATATATATATATATATATATATATAATATATATATATATATATGTGTGTGTGTGTGTGTGTGTGTGTGTGTGTGTGTGTGTGTGGATGCATACATTAATGGGGAATACCTTAAGAACTTGAGATTTGCAGAAGACATAGATGTGCTTGGTGAATTAGAGGAGGATTTACAAAAGATGACGGAAGATTTGAATAGAGGAAGCAGAATTGTAGGACTGAAAATGAATAGAGTAAAACTATGATGATTTGTAATGTAAATGCATAGAGACAACAAATAAGAGTCCTGGGCGAACCTTTAGAGACTGTTAATGAACATGCGTATTTAGGACAGACAGTAAGCGTTTTCCCAATCCAAAAAAAGAAAACAGAATTAAAAGAAGGATAAGCATGGGATGGAGAGCATTTGGTAAACAAAATGAGACTATGATAGTAAGATGTCACTTTCTCTCAAAAGAAAAGTATTTAATCAGATGTCCCTGCCAGTATTAACTTATGTATCAGAAGCTTGGAGCCTTACTAAAGCCTTAGAACATAAGATAGTTATAACTCAAAGAACTATGGAAAGAATAATAATGGGAATAACACTAAGAAACAGAAAAGAGCAACATGGATACGAGGGCAAACTAAAATAGAGGATATTCTAACAACATATAAGAAAAAGATATGGTCATGGGCAGGACATATAATGAGAGTGACGGGAAATAGATGGACATTAAGATGAACAGAATGGGTCCCTAGAGATATTAAAAGAAGCAGGGGAATGAAGAGAAGACGATGGATTGATGAACTATGAAAGTTTGCGGGTGTGAACTGAAATAGAAAGACCATAAACAGACGCAAGTGAAAGGACATGTCTGAGGCCCTTGTTCTGCATGGGAATACTAATGCCTAATGATGTATATATATATACATATATATATATATATATATATATATATATATATATATATATATATATATATATATATATATATATATATGTATATACACACACACACAAACACGACCAAAAACTTACTCCTCATTATGTAGGAGAGATTGTTAGAAAATAGTATATATCAAATTGATAGTATATATAGGCAATTATTGAAGTGTTTACAGATAATTTAAGATGTTATTAAATATTTAATGATAATCAATTATTCCTCAAAAGTAACTTGCATTGTTTTCAAAACAATCGTGTATTGTCAAATACCTTTAAAGTAATCATAGAAAATTATTCGAAATCATCACAAAAGTTTAAAATAAGAGTTAATATCTGGTTTCGATGACTGGGAATAACTTTAAATTGTTATTAAAACTGAGATTCTCAGTTATAATGGTCCATTATTTTTCGAGAATGAACTCTGGTAATTTTGAACTTATATTGAGATATTAGGAATTGTTAATAAAAATATAGTTACTTAAAACTTATGATGTTAGGGTGTAATATATTTCAAGTGTAATTAGGCATATTCATAATTATTTTGATATTTCATTATATTCATCCTGTCTTTACGTTGTGATAGAATATCATCATCATCATCATTTCAGCCTTCAAAAGTCCTTTGTTGGATTTAAGCCTTCCCCAGGTTCCTCCACAGACTTCTATCCAAGCTATTCTGTGCCACTGTTACTATGTTGGTCTAAGTCATCTCGCCAGCGGGTTTTTTGTCTTCCTCGGTTTCTTGTGTATCCTCGGGTTGTCCAGATGGTTGTTCGTGATGTCCATCTATTATCTGTCATCCTGGCAATGTGCCCCACCCAGTTCCATTTGAGCTTGCTAATGGTTTCAAGGATATCCATTACTTCAGTTTTTGACGTATCCATATTCTATCGCTAAATGTGATAGAATATCACGTTGTCAAAAGCAAGTATAATTAGATCATTGTGTGATGAATAACCTGAAGGTGAAGTAAATTATTAATTATAACGATAACAATAAATGCAGCCATTTTTAGTCCACTGAATGATAAAGGCCTCAGACATGTCCTTATTCATATCTCGGGTTATCCAGTTTTCATCACCACTCTGGCCACTGCCGATTGTTGATGGTGGGAGGTTTTTGCCTAAGCTAACAACAAATTATAGGTATACACAAACCCTTTCGCCATGGTGAGGTATCCCCAATCAGAAAGGATATATATATATATATATATATATATATATATATATATATATATATATATATATATATATATATATATCATTTAATCAATAGAACAAGCTAAGCTATAGCCCTAGTTGGAAGAGCAAGATTTTATAAGCTATATGAAGGCTCTAACGGGTAAATATAGCCCAGTGAAGAATGAAACAAGGAAATAAATAACTACTGAGAAGTAATGAACAATCAATATTATAAGTACAGTAACGGCATTAAACTATATCTTTCATATATAAACGACAAAAACCTAAAAAACAAGTAAGATGAAGAGGAATATGATAGAACATTGTGCCTATGTACACCCAAGCAAAAGACAGACAGAGAGAGAGAGAGAGGAGAGAGAGAGAAGAGAGAGAGAGAGAGAGAGAGAGATTTGGTATTAAAATTGAATTCTAAACTCCTTTAAAAATTGCAAATATTCCTATGAATTGCAAATTGCAATCAACGCAATACTGTTTCTCTTATTATTGTTTATGTTGTTGTTGTTAACCCAAGGATTTGCCAATCTCTTTAAACTCCTCCTTCCATCCCTCCAATCGAAGGATTCTCTATCTAATCGGATTTCTCTAATCGGATGACGGGTTGGAAAAGGGGGAATAATGCGATGGGAAGAAGGGGTGATGGAAAGGTCTAAGACTGGTCGAAAGAGGATAGGAAGCTTAGGGAAGAGATACCATATTGGGTGGGTGAACTTCGAGGTGGGAATGTAATTCGAGCAGATGGGCATTTTCACATATTCTTTATTATTTTTTGTTTTATTATGAAATATACAATTTACAGTGTTACATTTTATAACATATATACATCATCGTATATTTACATAAATATTATTTTATTTATTTTTACATATACTGTATTTACAATTGTATTTTTTATTTATGTGAATATTTTTTTAAATCTAAAATATATTGTTTCGTGAATACATTTTTAATAGAAGTTTTAAATCCTATTTTATTTACATTTTGAAATATAGATGGTAAAGATGGGTAGATTTGGGTTATATTCAACTGTTAGGTAGAATAATTCTTTTCATGTTTTTCGAGAGAAGTAGGTAATATCTCCTCTCTCTCTCTCTCTCTCATCTCTCTCCTCTCTCCTCTCTCTCTCTCTCTCTCTCTCTCAGTAATATATACAACACGACACCTCAATATTTATATTCATCCATATTTTTCCATAAAACTTCTCCTCCATATATACTGTGTATCTTACCTAAGCTTAATCCCACCTTTCGACTAGTCTTAGACTTTTCCTAAACCCTCTTCGAAGGGCATTATATCATCCCTTCTCCCAACCAGTCATCCAGACTGAGAAATCGGCTCAAGATAGGCATGATCGGTTTATGAAAAAACACGTACTACGATTGGCAATTCTTTTTTTAACTTTACTCAGAGTAAAAGTCAGAGTTGGATGGGTTGATTTGCTTATTTCGGTCTGTTATTCATAGACTAGTGTATGCGACCTGTGAAAATGACGTACATACACCGATTTCATCCTTCTCACACCCTCCCCATTTCCTAACTACAACACGGCAGTTGTGGTTTCCGAGTAAACCTTCCTTTAACGAGGTATGATTTCTCCCTCTTTTCGTTATCCGAGAGGCGGGGAGAGACCGAGTCCTTATACGTCTGGCAATGCTGCTCAGAGTGACACCATATATTGTACATTGTGCTCTTCTGTTAGGTACCTCCTGGCAAAAGTAAAACAACCCCCCCCCCCTTCTCTCTCTCTCTCTCTCTCTCTCTCTCTCTCTCTCTCTCTCTCTCTCTCTCTCTATCTCTCTCTCTCACTTACTACTATACAATCCATCAGATATCCGTTGTCAGTCAACTTAGGTAGGTTGCAACTGAATTTAAATGCTGTATGTGTCCAATAACATCCTTTCCAACAATGTCTTGCGGAGAATCTCATCGGTTATACCCTCGGAGCTTCCCCACCCTGAGCCTGGCAGGGAGGGGGGCGGGCGGTAGGGGGTGCAACACTAGGCTCGCATTTTTTAGGTTTTCAGATCGCTGCTGTTGTGGCCATATTTGTAAAGTCTCGGCTAGGTGATCGCTAGACGGTGGTTCGAGTGTCGCTCAAACTTGATGTTTCATTCAGTGTGCATCCTCACCATCCTTGTAAACTAAAGATGGGGGTTTTGATGGAGCCAATATGTCGACCTGCTGAGTCCTAAGCAGCCATTACCTGCTCCTCCAGAATCCTAGTTTGGGTGAAGAGTGGCTTAGGGGCTGATCAAATAGTATATGGTCCCTCTCTAGGACATTATCCTGCTTGCAAGGGATATGTTACAGTCCCTTGCCTCTGCCATTCATGAGCACAATTTAAACCTTTAAATCAGTCCAGCCAGAGCACAGCCCACCCGTCCACCCAGATCTGATTGGGTACCCACATCTTACAACCTTAATCCTGATGAAACCATTCCTCGTGAGAGGGGTGGCCCCAAAGAGGAACATTACTAATCACTGCTTCATTCATCCTTTAAACGATGAATCGAGAATGTATATACTGTGTAGCTAAAGCTTCTACAGCATAAGTCCGTTCATAGACTTGAACAGAATGCTTATCAGCATCTCAACAAGTTCAATTGCTTCACTTTCATTTCCATTCGACATGAAGCAGAATTCTTTCAACAGCCTTTTCATATATTCTTATGTTGCTACACAGACAAGTAAAGTCTAAGGTCTATATATATATATATATATATATATATATATATATATATATATATATATATATATGTGTGTATACATATATATATATATATATATATATATATACATATATATATATATATATATATACATATATATATACATATAAATATATATATATATATATATATATATATATATATATATATATATGTATATATATATATATATATATATATAATATATATATATATATATTTATATAGTATACATATATATAAATATATATATATATATATATATATATATATATATATATATATGTATATATATATATATATATATATATATATATATATATATATACGTATATATATATATATATATATATATATATATATATATATATAGAGAGAGAGAGAGAGAGAGAGAGAGAGAGAGAGAGAGAGAGAGAGAGAGAGAGAGAGAGAGAGAGAGGAGAGAGAGAGAGAGAGAGAGAGAGAGAGTTTAACCTAGCTGCATTGTATTAGAACTGAAATTTAGTCTGTTTTTTTGTGTGTTAGAAACAAAAAGGACTTTTTCTTTTGTTGAATAGAAAAAGTATGACGTTTCTATAGACAAAAATAAGAAGAATTAAAACCTGCGTTCAGGTTTTATATTTGGTAGGAATATAAATCTTCCATTACATGTGTGTATCGTCATGATAAATATCACTTGATATCCTCTGTATGTTGATGCATATATATTCAATTTCCCTATTCATTAGGCCCCTTACATTATTATTCCTCTTATTATCATATTCTAGAATAGGCCATTGTCTGTGTTAAATATTTAAAACGTTACTTTTAAATGTTTAAAAGACACTCATGAATGGCAGGGACAAGGGACGGTGATAGTGTGCTACAGACTGACCATATATACGTATGATCAGCTACCAAGCCCCCTCTCCACCCAAGCTAGGATAATAGAGGGACAGGTAATGGCTGCTGATAACCCAGCAGGTAGAACTATAGGCTCCCCCAAATCCCCCTTCCTTAGCTCACAAAAATGGTGAACTTTTAGACACTACAAGAAACTATTGAGTTTGTTAAGTGACTCTAACCCCAGTCCAGCAGGTCGCGAGGCAGGTGCGTTTCCAATAGGCTACTACATATAGTTTAGCATTCGACATCAGTTCAGACACCTGGTGAATTTACACCAGAGATTGTGGCAATGAACTTCAGTTCGGTCATTGTAATTCATGCTGATGAGGATAATGATTATTCCCATGGCGATGTAGAGTTGCCATTATCAATTGTCCTGTCAATAACATTAGTGATTACCCCAAAATGGCACTGATGAGGCTTTCGGGGTAAATAACATTATTAACGCCATACTGGATCGTGTCGTTAACTGTGTTAGCTTGGATATGGCGCTTAGTTGACATATTCGTAATATGTTATTTTACTTTGTGTATTTTTTTTGTCTTCTGTTTTTTTTTTTTTTTTTTTTTTTTTTTTTTTTTTTTTTTTTGTAATTAGTAATATACTTCTGTTGATTCGTGGTTTACTTCAGGAACAGAAAATATCAAAAGATGTTTTAGATTATAAACTTCTGCGTGCAATCATATGGTAATATTTAAAGGTATACAGTATATTTTATAATTCGCAAGTGTTTATTAAGCAAGATGCTATAAGCCAAAGAGTTCTAACATGAAAAAATAGCCCAGTAAGGAAAGGAAATAAGGAAATAGATAAATTGCATTTGACGTAATGAATAATTAATATAAAATATTTTAAGATCAGTAACAACTTTAAAATAGATCTGCCATATATAAACTATGAAGAGTGACTTAAGTCAGCCTGTTCAATATAAAAACACTCGATGCAAGATCGAACGTAAACAGATGCTCAAGAAGAGTACAAGTTTTCTGCATATTTTCTGTAAGGATTTCATCTTTACCACAATACTTTTAGGCAAGTGGGACTGTGGCCTCTTTTATATTTCATATGTAACTTCCCTTCACTATAGAAAAAAAAAATAATGTTCATAAATTTATTTCTTATTATATGTGAATTTTTCTTTTCTTTATATCATCTACTAATCACCAATTATTATTATTATTATTATTATTATCATTATTAATACTTGGTAGGCTACAAACCCTAGTTGGAAAAAAACAGGATGTTATAAGGCCAGGGGCTTCAACAGGGAAAATAGCCGAGTGAGGAAAGGAAAAAAGGAAAAATTTAATATTCTAAGAACAGTAACAACATTAAAATAAATATTTCCTTTTTAAACTATAAAAACCTTAACAAAACAAGAGAAAGAGAAAGGTGGTAAAATGGTGTGCCCGAGTGTACCCTCAAGCAAGAGAACTCTAATTAAAGTATGAATATAATAAGGACTATTTGTAGATTATTTATTTGTCGACCACCCCTCCTTAGGGCTGACGATTTATTAAAAAGGTCCACCCACCAGTAAATTGGTACTGACTTATGTTGGTATAAAAAAAAGG
This sequence comes from Palaemon carinicauda, assembly GCF_036898095.1. Taxonomy (NCBI): domain Eukaryota; kingdom Metazoa; phylum Arthropoda; class Malacostraca; order Decapoda; family Palaemonidae; genus Palaemon; species Palaemon carinicauda. The sequence continues at coordinate 49,687,722 of NC_090749.1, read as the reverse complement.
GTGTAGGGCCTGCGACTTCACCTGTGATCTAAGGATTGTGACGGAGAGATTGGTACTGAGGCCGTAATTTTCGTCAAATCTTATAGAAATCCAGTCAGGTGTCAAATAAGTGTGTAGGGCTTATAAACCTCATCTTTGATGACTTGGTAAACCATCATCTATGCAATATATATATATATATATATATATATATATATATATATATATATATATATATATATATATATATATATATACATATATATATATATATATATATATATATATATATATATATATATATATATATATATATATATATATATATATATATTATCTCATTTCACTATTTTTATAGAACCACAATTTGCCGATATTGGAAAATCTCATTCCCACGTAAAAAAAAAAAAAAAAAAAAAAAAAAAAAACCGAAGTTTTCGCTCATCGTAACAAGGTCTTTTCGCCCGAATTCATATACTTTGTTTCTGGCCTCGTATGCTATCTGGTGTTTATCAGCTGATCTTGACAGAAGAAATCTTTATAGTGCAACCCCAGTCTCGTACACGGTTGCCAGACGTCCGATAACTTCCACAAAAACTAATTTTATACAAGTTGTTTATTACACATTATCCAATACGATGAAGCCCAAAATGTTCCGGGAGATTTTTTTTCGAGTTTATTAACTTCTTTTCCTTCTTCTTTGTCATCTTTTTTTTTTTTCCTGTTTCTTTTCTTTCACACGAAATACGGGTTTTGATTTGTGTAATGCGAAGACTGGTATAAAATATGGGAAAATTAAAACTTTTGTAACATTATTCCACAGTAATTTCATTTATGTCAAGGGTAGTGCCATAGCCTCTGTACCATGGTCTTCCACTGTCTTTGGTTAGAGTTCTCTTACTTGAGGGTACACTCAGGCACACTATTCTATCTTGTTTCTCTTCCTCTTGTTTTGTTAAAGGTTTTATAGTTTATATATGAAATATTTATTTTAATATTGTTATTGTTCTTGAACTTCTTGTAGTTTTTCCTTATTTTCTTTCCTCACTGGGTTATTTTCGCTGTTGGAGTCATTGAGCTTATAGCATCCTGCTTTTCCAACTAGGTTTGTAGCTTAGCTAATAATAATAATAATAATAATAATAATAATAATAATAATAATAATAATAATAATAATAATAATGAAGCTTTTGTAAACACTCACGCGTTCAAACACACACACACACACAAGTTTTAGGAAAGTAAAAGTAAATTGAAGAATAATCTTAAAAGATTATTTAAAAAGTGTGTACAGTAAATTTGTGAAGTCTAAAAAGACAGCAACCACCAGACCTTTCTCCTTTACAAAGCGGCTGTCTGTCTCCCAGGGTTTATAAAGAATTAACCACTCCGAGCTACATTTCTGCAGGTCTGCGTATCAGATCATAAAAATAACTTGCATTTGAAGGACGTATTATTTATTGCGTTGACGTATGGTACTAAACTGTGGTTTGCTTAATAAGCCTGTTGAAAAGGTCCCTGCGTGGCGATCTGCCAGACTAAGGTTCGAGTCCCTCTCAAGCTCGATAGTTTCTCGCTATCCTTTTGAGATAAGGATGGGGTTTTGGGGGAGCCTTGAGGTCTGCCTGCTGAGTCACCAGCTGATTATATATTATATATATATATATATATATATATATATATATATATATATATATATATATATATATATATATATATACATATATATACGTATATATATATATATATATATATTTATTTATTTATTTATATATATATATATATATATATATATATATATATATATATATATATATATATATATATATATATATATGGTCAGCCTCCAGTGCATTTTCCCACTAGGGCATAATCACTGCCCCTTACCTCTCCCATTCATGAGGCACCTTTAAATCTATAATGGCTCTTCTGATATGTTCAAAAGTGCAAACCCTAACCTGCAGTTTCAATTTTCCATCGTTTATTGCAATACGCCAATGACTGCGGGTAAGTGGTTCTCCAATTCTTTAACCTGTAGAACTATTGCTAAGTTGATTGTCGTTAGAAAATGACTTATGTTTATTTTAATGGAAATCCTTCAATATCTTTGTTTTTCTTTTATATTGAACCTCCTCAAACGTATTAGGCCAGTGCAGTACTATTCTATAAACAGTGACAGCTTCGAAATAATAATTTTTGGAAGATTTTCTTTCTTTAAACAACAACAAAAGCAGTAGTTGCTAATCCACTGCAGGACAAAAGCCTCAGACATGTCCTTATTTATATCTGAGGTTTTACTAGTTTTGCTCACCACGTTGGCCAACTGCGTAAAGGTGATGGTTGAAGACTTTAGTTCGATCACTCACAGCAAACCAGCCTAGTATGGGTGGTGCCCTGACTACTACAGCTCGTTAAGGTATCCCCACTTAGAAAGGATTATTTTTTTCTATAAACGCTGCCATAAATTTTAGGCTGAGTACTTTGAAATGAAGATATTTATCTATAAAAAATAGACCTGCTCAGGAGTTACGATCTTAACATGATTATTTGTATAAACTCAAAGCTTAATTTCATAAAAATTACTGATGTTTTAATGGCTTTTAGTCTAAGAATACGTACAAAGTAAATGATCTCCAAAAATCTACATAAATGCCTTTCATTTCCAGACATTTGCATACGTTTCATCAAAATTTCAAGTATTTTATGAACCACTATAGTAAAAAGAAAAAAAAGAAAAAAATTTTCCCTTTTCATCTATCCCTCAATATATTTGTTTAGACCATTTTAACCTACATGCAATTTAATTTTCAAATTTTTGAGTGATCCATAAATGTAATTATATTCACGAAAAAAATATGTTCACATTTAACACCAATTTTGTCCGGATTGTCTCATCGCCCAAAGGGGAAATTAAAATTAGAATTATATTGCGTTGCATGTAGAACATCTTGAATAATTTCACAATTGTATACAAATTTGATAATGTTTAATCGTGGAAATCACCAATTAAACTTGAACACAAATCCTGGCCCCAACATTGCTTTAAAATTCCAAAATAATCCGTCAAGTCAATATATGATCTCCCCTATATAATAAAAAGCAAGTGTATATATATATATATATATATATATATATATATATATATATATATATATATATATATATATATATTTATATATACCTAAGAAAAATCTTTGGATTGATTTGGTGTTTTTTTCCGGGCCAGTTAAACGTTATATACAGCAACAACAACAAAGACAAATGCAGCCATTTCTAGTCAGTTTAAGGGCAAATGACTAAGGCATGTCTAATTTCATGACTAGGGTTTAGTCAGTTTTCATTAACACGTTGGCCATTGCAGATTGGTGATGGTGGGAGGTGTTTGTCTGATCGTTCATAGAAAACCAACCAAGTAAGGGTGACCCTAGCTAGTACAGCTTTGTTGGTTATGTAATACATAAACTCTTTCATCATGTTCACTTAGAAAGGTAATCTATATATGTATATATATATATATATATATATATATATATATATATATATATATATATGTGTGTGTGTGTGTGTGTGTGTGTGTATGTGTGTATATATTTATATATGAATACATATTCTTTACATATTCTTCTCTGTCCTCATACACCTGACAACACTGAGATTACCAAACAATTCCTCTTACATCACTGTAATTGTTTAGTGGCAACTTTTCTCTTTGTAAGGGCAGAAGAGACTCTTTATCTATAGTAAACAGCTCTTCTAGGAGAAGGACACTCCAAAATCAAACCATTGTTCTCTAATCTTGGGTAGTGCCATAGCCTCTGTACATGGTCTTCCGCTGTCTTTTGGATTCGAGTTCTCCTGCTTAAGGGTACACTTAGGCACACTCTTATATCTTATTTTTCTTCCTCCTGGTTTGTTAATGTTTTAATCTTATTGCTCTTCTTAAAATATTTTTTTTTACTTTGTTTCCTTTCCTCACTGGGATGTTTTCCCTGTTGGAGCTCATGGGCTTATAGCATCCTGCTTTTCCCACTAGGGTAGTACCTTGGCTAATAATAATAATAATAATAATAATAATAATAATAATAATAATATACACGTACCATCTGCGGTTTCTAGTTCACTATAGGACAAAGACCTCAGACATATCCTTCTATTCCCGTCTTTTTGTGGTCTTTTTATGCCAGTCTTTACTCACAAATTTTCTTAGCTCGTAAATCCATCGTCTTCTCTTCCTTCCCCTGCTCCGTTTGCAATCTTTAGGAACCCATTCTGTTATACTTCTTGTTCATCTTTTATCTGCTATTGTGACGGGCCGAGAGAAGGTTGTGATTCAAAGGCAGGATGAAAGTAACTGAGTAAACTTTATTACAGAACATCTGTTTATATATACATAAACTCCAGGAAAAAATGGCTTACAAAACATAACAGGCAATTTCATGTTCAACCGACAAGCTCAATGGTTAACAGTTAATGGTGACAAAACCAGACATGTTATTTCAGGTTCCTATCAGTGCGAGGGGAGAGCGAAGATACAAGCATAATATATAAAAAAAAATGACATACTGTATATGTTAAATAGGGCGCCCTGATCTAGAGAGGCGAACTGTAGGCGGGTCATCTGGCAGGAGATGAGCAGGTTTTAGACATTATATGTCTCTCACTGTTGTTCCCATCATCATACTTTCCATAGCTCATTAAATACTTTCCTTTTTGAGAAAGTGGCATTTTACGTATCAACCGATATACACCTTTGTTAAGATATCTGATTTAACCAATAAACTTGCCAATATCACTCGTCTTAATGAAGATATTACCCTTCGGTTCTGCGCTAAAAACAGTAAATGAAAGATTGGAAAGTCACAGGAGTGTCAGTGAGAATTTTTCCCAGTTATACTGGAATCACATTAGTCATTTCGCCAACCTCCTGCCGATACTAGCGAGCGAAAGTGTTGAAGCCTCACACTACTATTATTGCAGTTCGAGGAGCAAATAGGAAAAAATGTATACAAAACCAATCAGCTGATATCATCATGGCACACAGGAAGTTTCTAACTTTTGCAATAATATATATATTCTCAGATTATTTAGTGAATTGAGAAATTCTACAACTATCACAGGATGAACAGCGCAATTTTTTATTATCTCTGGAGGCATGCTGGATTCATGATTTCCAAGCAAAAGCACGTCCTATCTGCAGCAGCCATCTTGTTTGTTTGCATCCGAAGTAATGTTTGTGGTTTGCGGTAGCTGCTTCCCGTCCAGTCGGGAAGCCAATATCTCAAGCAACAATCTCTCGTGTTTTCCATTTGGGCAGCAACGACGTGTCGCTGGTGAAAAAAAAATCCTAGTGTGATTCCAGCTATAGTATGGCGCTTTGGCAACAGATGGCACTGATCCTGTTTAGTCATTGTTTACATAAGGACTTAAAAAAAAATGGGGGGGGGGGGGCGGCTTAATACGAATAACGTTTGGCACTAC
>NC_090749.1:49674765-49677265 GCF_036898095.1 Palaemon carinicauda | reverse complement strand
ACCAAGCGCATTGTTAACTTTTCAGATGAAATCAATAGTGGAGTATTTGTTGCCAATAAAGTATATACCTTTGGTTTTCTCCCACGTCAAAACACAGCATTTTTAATGGGAGCGGGTTGATTCTTGTGGTCTGTGGGGGTAAAAGGGAGACTGGTTAGACCCTTAGTTCTTCTTTGCCGTAAAAGTGAGACTGGTGTTTTTCGTTAGTTTTTTTCTATGAAGTCTTTGCTGTAAAAGTGGAAATGGTATTATCCTTAGTTGTGTCTTTGTAGTCTTTGCAGTAAAAGAGGAACTTGATTTTTCCCTAATTGTGTTTCTTTGTAGTCTCTGCGGTAAACATGGAACTGTTTTATTCCTTAGTTGTGTTTCTTTGTAGTCTTTGCAGTAAAAGTGAAACTTTTTCATTCTTTAGTTGTGCTTTTATGTAGTTTTTGTAGTAAAAGTGAAACTGTTTTATTTCTTACTTGTGTTTCTTTTTAGTCTTTGCGGTAAAAGTGGAACGGTTGTATTTCTAAGTTGTGTTTCTTTGTATACTTTGCGGTAAAAATGGAAGTATTTTACTCCTTAGTTGTGTTTCTTCGTAGTCTTTGCCGTAAAAATAAAACCGTTTTATTTCTTATTTGTTTTTCTTTGTAGTCTTTGCGGAAAAAGTGAAACGGATGTATTCCTTAGTTGTGTTTCTTTGTAGACTTTGCGGTAAAAGTGGAACTGTTTTTTTCCTTAGTTGTGTTTCCTTGTATTCTTTGTGATCGTAAAACTGTTTTATTCCTTAATTGTGTTTCTCTGTAATCTTTGTGGTAAAAGTGAAACTGTTTTATTCCTTAGTTGATTTTCTTTGTAGTCTTTGCGGTAAAAGGGGAACCGTTTTATTCCTTATTTGTGTTCATTTGTAGTCTTTCCAGTGAAAGTAGAACTTTTTCATTCCTTAGTTGTGTTTCTTTGTAGTCTTTGCAGTAAACGTAGAAAAGTTTTATTCCTTAGTTGTGTTTTTGTTTTTTTGTTTTTTTCGTTAAAAGTGGAACTGTTTTATTCCTTGATTGTGTTTCCTTGTAGTCTTTGTGGTAAAACTGAAACCGTTTTATTCCATGATTGTGTTTCTTTAAAGTCTTTGTGGTAAAAGTGAAACTATTTTATTCCTTGGTTGTGTATCCTTGTAGTCTTTGTGGTAAATGTAAAACTGTTTCATTGCTTAGCTGTGTTTCTTTGTAGTCTTTGTAGTGAAATTGGAACTGTTTTATTCCTTAGTTCTGGTTCCTTGCAGTCTTTGTGGTGAAAATGAAACTGTTTTATTCCTTTGTTGTGTTTTTATTTGTAGCCTTTGCGGTAAATGTGAAACTAGGTTATTCCTTGGTTGTGTTTCTTTGTAATCTTTGACATTTTAGTGAAACTGTTTTATTCCCTGGTTGTGTTTCCTTGTAGTCTTTGTAGTAAAAATGAAACTGTTTTAGTCCTTTGTTTTGTTTCCTTGTAGTCTTTGCGGTAAAAGTGAAACTGTTCCATTCCTTAGTTGTGTTTCTTTGCAGTCTTTGCGGTAAAAGTGAAACTGTTTTATTCCGCAGTTGTGTTTTTTTGTAGTATTTGCGGTAAAACTGAAACCGTTTTATTCCTTAGTTGTCTCCTTGCAGTCTTTGCAGTAAAAGAGAATTTGTTTTATACCTTGGTTGTGTTTCTTCGTAGTCTTTGCCGTAAAAATTAAGCTGTTTTATTCCTTGGTTGTGTTTCTTTGTAGTCTTTGCGGTAAAAGTGAAACTGTTTTGCTCCTTAGTTTTTCTTCATGGTTAGTATCACAGAGTATCACGTCCATTTTCAACTCTAGCAAAACTTCATCAAAACTTTGAAGCATTATTATGATTAACATCCAATTGGAAGAGGTCGTAATTTTTTTGTCTTTTCTTTTAACAAGGCAGATAGACTCTTAATAATAATAATATCTACAAGTCTAAACGAACATTCGAGGCAAACCCATGATTTTTTCAATATTCCCGATAGCTAAAAATGGCATCTAGAAACATGTGAGGTTTCCCCTAAATGGTTTTGCTAATGAACTTTCCAAAGTAATGACAGTTTGTGGCAGAGAAAATTAGCCCGTGTTTTGCTTATTGGTTGGGGAGAAGTTTTATGGGCCCTGTTGAACAGCTGACATAATGCAATCCTTCCCCCTCTCTCACTCTCTCACTCTCTCTTTCCTCCCTAAATTCTTCTGCAGGTTTGTCACTTCGAAAGAACTAGGCTCAGGTGTCTTCTTATCGCCCATAAGCGCTGGCAAGTAAGATTTTTTGAGCTTTGCTTGCTTATAACCGCTTTAAGGCAAGTCTCTAGTTCGTTTTTGGGAGGTTGGTATCTGTAAGTAACCCTCGTATTCACACTAAGTAGGGAGGCTCTATGGCCTCGTTGTTACCCGCTGCTGTGTTGGAGTAAGACCAGTGTTCAAGTAATATCCGGGAGGAGAAATGATTGCTATTACCACCGGATGACCCAAGAAGTGAAATAGGTGAATACC
>NC_090749.1:49656708-49661708 GCF_036898095.1 Palaemon carinicauda | reverse complement strand
AAATAACTTGCATTTGAAGGACGTATTATTTATTGCGTTGACGTATGGTACTAAACAGTGGTTTGCTTAATAGGCCTGTTGAAAAGGTCCTTGCCTCGCGATCTGCTGGACTAAGGTTCGAGTCCCTCTCAAGCTCGATAGTTTCTCGCTATCCTTTTGAGATAAGGATGGAGTTTTGGGGGAGCCTTGAGGTCTGCCTGCTGAGTCACCAGCTGATTATGTATATATTATATTATATTTTATATATATATATATATATATATATATATATATATATATATATATATATATATATATATATATATATATATATATATATATAGATATATATATATATATATATATATATATATATATATATATATATATATGTAGGTATATATATATATATATATATATATATATATATATATATATATATATATATATATATATATATATATATATATATATATGTATATATATATATATATATATATATATATATATATATATATATATATATATATATGTATATATATATATATATATATATATATATATATATATAAATATATACATATATATACACACACACACACACACACATATATATATATATATATATATATATATATATATATATATATATATATATATATATATATATATATGGTCAGCCTCCAGTGCATTTTCCTACTAGGGCATAATCACTGCCCCTTACCTCTCCCATTCATGAGGCACCTGTAAATCTATAATGGCTCTTCTGATATGTTCATAAGTGCAAACCCTGACCTGCAGTTCCGATTTTCCATCGTTTATTGCAATACGCCAATGACTGCGGGTAAGTGGTTCTCTAATTCTTCAACCTGTAGAACTATTGCTAAGTTGATTGTCATTAGAAAATGACTTATGTTTATTTTAATGGAAATCCTTCAATGTCTTTGTTTTTCCTTTATACTGAACCTCCTCAAACGTATCAGGCCAGTGCAGTACTATTCTATAAACAGTGAAAGCTTCGAAATAATAATTTTTGGAAGATTTTCTTTCTATAAACAACAACAAAAGCAGTAGTTGCTAATCCACTGCAGGACAAAAACCTCAGACAAGTCCTTATTTATAGCTGAGGTTTTGCTAGTTTTGCTCACCACGTTGGCCAACTGCGTATTGGTGATGGTTGGAGACTTTAGTTCGATCACTCACAGCAAACCAGCCTAGTATGGGTGGGGCCCTGACTACTACAGCTTGTTAAGGTATCCCCACTCAGAAAGGATTATTATTATTATTTTTTTTTTTTTATAAACGCTGCCATAAATTTTAGGATGAGTACTTTGAAATGAAGATATTTATCGATAAAAAATATACCTGCCCAGGAGTTACGATCTTAACATGATTATTTGTATAAACTCAGAGCTTAATTTCATAAAATTACTGATGTTTCAATGGCTTTTAATCTAAGAATACGTACAAAGTAAATTATCTCCAAAAATCTACATAAATGCCTTTCATTTCCAGACATTTGCATACGTTTCATCAAAATTTCAAGTATTTTATGAACCACTATAGTAAAAAGAAAAAAATTGAAAATTTTCCCTTTTCATCTATCCCTCACTATATTTGTATAGACCATTTCAACCTACGTGCAATTTAAGTTTCAAATTTTCGAGTGATCCATAAATGTAATTATATTCACGAAAAAAAATATGTCCACATTTAACACCAATTTTGTCCTGATTGTCTCATCGCCCAAAGGGGAAATTAAAATTAGAATTATATTGCGTTGCATGTAGAACGTTTTGAATAATTTCAACAATTGTATACAAATTTGATAATATTTAATCGTGGAAATCACCAATTAAATTTGAACACAAATCCTGGCCCCAGCATTGCTTTAAAATTCCAAAATAATCCGTCGAGTCAATATATGATCTCCCCTATATAATAAAAAGCAAATGTATAACGATGTATATATATATATATATATATATATATATATATATATATATATATATATATATATATATATATATATATATATATATATATATATACCTAAGAAAAACCTTTGGATTGATTTGGTGTTTTTTTCCGGGCCAGTTAAACATTATATACAGCAACAACAACAAAAACAAATGCAGCCATTTCTAGTCCACTTAAGGGCAAATGACTAAGGCATGTCTAATTTCATGACTTGGGTTTAGTCAGTTTTCATCAACAAGTTGGCCATTGCAGATTGGTGATGGTGGGAGGTGTTTGTCTGATCGTTCATAGAAAACCAACCAAGTAAGGGTGACCCTAGCTAGTACAGCTTTGCTGATTATGTAATACATAAACTCTTTCATCTTGTTCAGGTATCCTCACTTAGAAAGGTAATCTATATATATATATATATATATATATATATATATATATATATATATATATATATATATATGTGTGTGTGTGTGTGTGTGTGTGTGTGTGTGTGTATGTGTGTGTATATATTTATATATAAATACATATTCTTTACACATTCTTCTCTGTCCTCATACACCTGACAACACTGAGATTACCAAACAAATCCTCTTACATCACTGTAATTGTTTAGTGGCAACTTTTCTCTTTGTAAGGGCAGAAGAGACTCTTTATCTATAATAAACAGCTCTTCTAGGAGAAGGACAATCCAAAATCGAACCTTTGTTCTCTAATCTTGGGTAGTGCCATAGTCTCTGTACATGGTCTTCCGCTGTCTTTTGGATTCGAGTTCTCCTGCTTGAGGGTACACTTAGGCACACTCTTATATCTTATTTTTCTTCCTCCTGGTTTGTTAATGTTCTAATCTTATTGCTCTTCTTAAAATATTTTTTTTTACTTTGTTTCCTTTCCTCACTGGGATGTTTTCCCTGTTGGACCTCCTGGGCTTATAGCATCCTGCTTTTCCCACTAGGGTTGTACCTTGGCTAGTAATAGTAATAATAATAATAATAATATACACGTACCATTTGCAGTTTCTAGTCCACTACAGGACAAAGACCTCAGACATATCCTTCCATTCCCGTCTTTTTGTGGTATTTTTATGCCAGTTTTTACTCACACATTTTCTTAGCTCGTAAATCCATCGTCTTCTCTTCCTTCCCCTGCTCCGTTTGCAATCTTTACGAACCCATTCTGTTATACTTCTTGTTCATCTTTTATCTGCTATTGTGACGGGCCGAGAGAAAGTTGTGATTCAAAGGCAGGATGAAAGTAACTGAGTAAACTTTATTATAGAACATCCGTTTATATATACATAAACTCCAGGAAAAAAAGGCTTACAAAACATAACAGGCAATTTCATGTTCAACCGACAAGCTGAATGGTTAACAGTTAATGGTGACAAAACCAGACATGTTATTTCAGGTTCCTATCAGTGCGAGGGGAGAGCGAAGATACAAGCATAATATAAAAAAAAAAATGACACACTGTGCATGTTAAATAGGGTGCCCTGATCTAGAGAGGCGAACTATAGGCGGGTCATCTGGCAGGAGATGAGCAGGTTTTAGACATTATATGTCTCTCAATGTTATTCCCATCATCATACTTTCCATAGCTCATTGAATACTTTCCTTTTTGAGAAAGTGGCATTTTACGTATCAACCGATATACCCCTTTGTCAAGATGTCTGGTTTAACCAATAAACTTGCCAATATCACTCGTCTTAATGAAGATATTACCCTTCGGTTCTGCGCTAAAAACAGTAAATGAAAGATCGGAAAGTCACAGGAATTTCAGTCAGATTTTTCCCAGTTATACTGGAATCACAGTAGTCATTCCTCAAGGTTTTCGCCAACCTCCAGCGGATACTAGCGAGCGAAAGTGTTGAAGCCTCACACTACTATTATTGCAGTTCGAGGAGCAAATAGGAAAAAGTGTATACAAAACCAATCAGCTGATATCATCATGGCACACAGGAAGTTTCTAACTGTTGCAATAATATATATTCTCAGATTATTTAGTGAATTGAGAAATTCTACAACTATCACAGGATGAACAGCGCAATTTTTTATTATCTCTGGAGGCATGTTGGATTCATGATTGCCAAGCAAAAGCACGTCCTATCTGCAGCAGCCATCTTATTTGTTTACATCCGAAGTAGCCTAATGCTTGTGGTCTGCGCTCGCTGCTTCCCGTCCAGTTGGGAAGCCAATATCTCAAGCAACAAGCTCTCGTGTTTTCCATTTTGGGCAGCAACGACGTGTCACTGGTGAAAAAAAAATCCTAGTGTGTTTCCAGCTATAGTATGGTGATTTGGCAACAGATGGCACTGATCCTGTTTAGTCATTGTTTACATCAGGACTTAAAAAAAGGGGGGCTTAATGCGAATTACGTTTGGCACTACTTCTGAATAATGATAAATACATATATGTTTTTAAAAATGTATATTTTACAGAAAAACATTACCTACAGTAGTGTACTACCTTGAGGACGTAAATTACATAAGTATTTGCGATAAATGTAGTGTACTTTAGTTGTGTACGTTGTTAATAGATGGCGCTGATCTGAGACAAGCCTTCCAATATTCCCTTCACTGTCAATGGTTCTTTGCGGAATATCAGGGTTTAAACTTTTAAGGTAATTACCTTAGTTTGAGGTATTGTTTATAGGTTCAAGGTAATTTTAAGGTAATTCAGGGTTTACTAGCTTAAAGATTAAGGAATTTGGAAAAAGTTTGAAGGTAATCTAAGGTAAAAAAGCAGCAGCATTTAAGGTAATGGCCATATGTCACATGCTCTATTTTAACCCTGGGCTGGACTAGTAGCCCCATGCATTTCTACAACCTTTCTGCGACTTACCAAATTTATACCTGCATTAAGGGGTCTGTTGGCTGATGTACCCTTTTCAATGCTCTCTGTCAAAGGCATCCTCTTCCGCCAAACCTCTTCTTTCCATACCCTCCGTCACCTTATCTTGCCATCTAATTTTCTGCTTCCCTCTCGATCTTCTCCCCCTAACAGGTTCCTTCCAAGCCTTCCTCACTCCTTCCCCACACCATCTCAGTCGTG
>NC_090749.1:49629208-49646708 GCF_036898095.1 Palaemon carinicauda | reverse complement strand
TAGGCCAGTCACCATGGAATTCGGGGAAGTCCCGATACAGCCATCTGCTGCGACGAAGATGTTGTTGAAGGATGTGGATCCGTCAGGGCATGATACATTGAAGCCGTCCTTGTCGTATCGTATCCACGAGCCATTATTTAGTCTGCAATTGAATTCTTTATTGTCAAAGGGATAAAGCTTATCCAGACAATTTTCACTTGTATGGGAGAGAGCACCGTCTAGCACTATACCTAACTCGCATGAATCCATCAAGTTTTTACGGAATTCAAATGAGTCAGCTGTACATATTTTTCTATCCATTGCGTCTGAACAGTGAGTTAATTGATTTAAGTCTTTAATGACCGTATATGTTTCCTTGTCTGGGGAAATCAATACGTGTCCTGTCAAACTGGATATTACTGGATTTGAGTGATTCGTCATGAAAGTCGGAAATGGTGATATCCTGTAAGATTGCCAGGCATCAGAAGAATCAAAGGGAATTGTAATCCTAATCTTGTTATTATCTACGTTTACTGTAATTAGGCTGTAATAAAATTCTAACCTATGTTCGTCTAACAAAGGAACATAGCCTAGTTTATCCCTAGTGTTCTCCAGAACTAATTTTAAGTAACGTATAGGCAACAAATGGGGCGACAATACACCTTTAGTTGCTAACGTGATAGCTTCTACATAATCCTTGGATTTCTCAATGAAATGTGCAATTCTGTTATGTATGTGATCTATCTTTGAATCATAATACGTTAATGTTGCTAACAAATCCTGTACTTCCATAATTTGAACGATATTATCTGAATGTTCATTTAACAAATCCATAATTTTATTGATTGAAGCTAACTGATCCCTTAGTTCTGACATAATCAATTCATCTTTATGAGTCAAGAACTCAATTTTCTTATTTTGATTACTAATTTTAAGACGATTGGAAAGTCCTAAACCTAAACTTGCAACAGACCCAAAGATGCTTAATGCAGCATAAATGAACGGATTCCGTCTTTCTTTTTGTTCGTGTCCTACAGTCCACATCAAAAGGTCATAAGCCAAAGATCCTGTCTCTCCAGTCTTATTTTTCAAGTCATCAGATAGCATCTCTGCAACTTTTAATGTTGATCCAAGCAAACTCTTAGTAGTCAAATGAAAATGTCTCCTATGCAACTCATCCAATGATGCAGAAAACCTTGAAATGGCGGTTCTTAAGCTAGTGACATCATTCTCTTGAAGAAAAATTGCTTGCATATGCACTTCGACAATTACGTTGGTTGATGTAATAAAAATATCTTCTTGTCTTTCAACTATATTTCCATATTTAAAATATATATTCTTAGTCTTAGAACTCATCCCATACGAAAAAAATGTCTGAGCGAACAATATCACTCCCAACAACAAAAAATTCATCTTGGAAACCTGTAACGAGAAAAAACATATGTAATTACTCCTGTATTAAAAAGAAAACTTTTAGTCACAAAAATTAAAATTTTTCCTCACTTCTTTTTAATTTCTTATGTGAGACAATGGTATTATTCTCTCATCCGTGGGTTGGGCTACGTTTTGAATTCTAAACCTATTGGCCGTTAATGTTTCCAAAATGTTAAATGGGCCTTCAAACTTAGGTGTTAGTTTATAGTTGAGCCCTTTTCTGACATTGATTTGAATATAGATGTTATCACCCACGGTATATGTTTTAGTTGGTTTCGCTATTTTATCATGATTCCTTTTCATTATGATTTGTGATTCTTCTAAATTCTTTCGAAGGATATCATATCGACTTATACTTGCATTTATACATTCTTTTAAAGGATTTGATAGATTAGTTGTAGGCGTTAATACATGGAAAGGTGTTCTAACTGGGGTACCATACAATGCTTCATGCGGTGACATTTTAATTGATATATGATATGAATGATTCAGAGTACTCAGTGCCGCCGGTATTGCAATATCCCAGTTGGGGTCTGATCCCCCTAGTGTTACCCTTAATATATTTAATATCTTCCTATTTGCTATTTCCACTAGCCCATTAGACTCTGGGTGATATATCATGGTATTGATCTTCTTTATTTTGAGGAATTCACACAATGAGGTAAGAAAGTGATTATTAAATTCACCACCCGAGTCTGAGATTATCATGTGTGGAATTCCATGTTTACAAATGTAACACTCGTAAAACTTCCTAGCGCATTCAATCGCAGTTTTAGTTTTAAGCGCTATTAGTTCTGTATATCGAGTTAAAGCATCTATAATTACTAAGAGGTGCTTATTTCCTCTGTCTGACTCGTAAAATCCTGTTAACAAATCTAAATGTATTCTTTCAAAGGGTTGATTGGGAACAGGATAAGCTCCTAAGCTGACAGGTGTTTTCGTATGCCCTTTGTTTTCCTGACATGTGCGACAATTAGCTATGTGTCTTTTTATATCTGTAAGCATTGTATGCCAATAAAACAATGATTTGGCTTTCTGTGACATTAATGAGAACCCAGGGTGTCCATGTAATGGATTTGAATGCAACCAATTCAGGACAGTGGAAACAAGTGAGTTTGGTACTACTACCTGGTCGTTAGTTACATGTGGTGTATTGCGGGTTTTCCTTGTCACAGTCCTACACAGAATATTATCTTTGATTACATAATTCTGCTGCTTATACTTTATATATTCTTTTTCTTTATGATTGCCTTTCAAAGCATTTATAATTGTTTCTATTTTCTGATCTTTTCTTTGCTCAGTCTGTAACAATTCAGCACTCCAGCCTAAATCTTCTTGTTCAGATATTGTTTTTACAATAGGCATGGATGTTGATATATCTATTAATTCAGCTAAAGACTCCGTACAAGATGACACGGGGTTGCGTGATAATGCATCCGCAATGATATTTGCTTTCCCAGGTAAATACCCGATTCTTGCGCCAAAATCTTGAATGATTAAATGCCACCGAGTTCGTTTAGGGCTGTGGTTGAAGCCTTTAAAGAACTCTGTTAGTGGTTTATGGTCAGTAAGAACCTTAACGGGATAACCGTAAATTATGAACTTAAAATGCACTAGCGAATTAACAATAGCTAGTCCTTCCTTGTCTATTACTGCATACTTACTTTCGGAAGTTCTCAATTTTCGAGAATAGAAAGCTATCGGGAAAAACTGTTTATCATATTGCTGAAGCAATACCCCTCCTACTCCTAAGTCTGAGGCGTCTGTTGCAATGAAGAATTCCTTACCGAAGTCAGGAAATTTTAAGATAGGAGAACTACACAGTTCATCTTTCAAAGTATTAAACGCCTGTTGATGTTGCTCAGACCATATGAAATCTACGCCCTTCTTCGTAAGATCAGTTAAAGGAGCGGCTATTATTGAATAGTTGCGTATAAAACGCCTGTAATATCCACTACAACCCAGAAATTGCTGTATTCCCTTGACATTAGTAGGTATGGGAAAATTACGTATAGCCGACACCTTATCATGGACTACTTTAAGACCTTGGCTTGACACCATGAAACCCAAATATATTAATTCTGTTTTGAAAAATTCACACTTACTAATCTTTACCCTTAAGTTATGTTGTCTTAATCTCTGTAGTACTAGTTCTAACTTACGTAGATGTTCCTCTAAGGTGTTGGAAAAGATTACAAGATCATCCATATAGGCATGCAATATATCCCCTAACAAGTCTCCAAACACTATGTTAATCATTCTTGTAAATGTTATAGGAGCACAACGTAAACCAAAAGGCATCCGTAAAAATTCATAATGTCCCCTGGCTGTGCTGAAGGCTGTGTATGGGATACTATCTTCTTCTAATGATATCTGGTGAAAGCCTTTAAGTAAGTCCAAGCTGGTAAAATATTTATTCTGACCTAACAAAGACAAAATATCGTCAGTACATGGCACTGGGAATCGATCAGGGATCGTTTCCCTCGTTTAGACGACGAAAGTCGACGCAGATACGCCATGTTCGATCTTTTTTCGGTATAACTATTAAAGGAAAATTATAAGGGCTATTTGATTTTCTAATGACTCCTTCCTCTAACATTTTACCTACTTCATCATTTATTTCATTCTGGAATTTCATAGGGAGTCTGTACGAGGGTACATATATAATTTTCTGTTTGTCTTTTAACCTTATTTGATGCTCGATCACATCTGTTTTTCCTAAGGATCCATCCGTAGTGGAAAAGACATCTGTATATTTATTTAAAAGTTCAAAAATTTTCTGCTGAATTTCTTCGTCTTGAATGTCCTTATTGATTTTATTTTTAATAGATCGTAAAAGGGATTCATCCGCAACTGATTGAGAGTGATTGATTTCAGCAACGGTAAGAATACGATGTTTATAAACTTCTACATCCAAGATATGTTGTTTTTTGTGAATTACTAAAGTGTTATTTAAATGATTACAGACTTCGATATTACATTGCTGATGTGAGCCTACTGTATAAATAGCTTGTGTGACAGACAATCCGTTAGTTTTCAAAGTATCGGAAAGGATTAATATTTCAGATCCCGGTAGTGTTTTCTTTATTTGCACTATTAAATTCGAAGGTATGTTTGGTTCGATATATTGCGTGCAAGATGATATTACGGGTGAACGAGAATTCTGCTGGGTCGCGTATATTATTTCTTTATTAGTGAGACAAGTTATTGGTTCTTCAACGTACGTTACGGTTACATTTGTCGTCTCCTTTTTATCCAAAACTGACTTTAAAGTATTAGAAGACTTATAGAATTTCCCTTTGATATACACGCCGTGCTTTGCAGGAGCTAAGATAATGTTTTGATTTCCCATAGATGGGTATCCTATAATTACAGCTGGATACATATTAATGTTTTTCACAACAACAAATGTATCGGCAAACGTGCGATTACCGACTCTGAACTGAACATGAGTTATGCCTATGACGTTTAACTCATTATTTCCTATACCTGAAAGTCTAATTCCTGATTTTTCAATCGGAAAGTTCGAAAACAACAAATGATGCGTCTTCAAATCCATAATATTACGTGGACTACCAGAGTCAAAAAATAACGTAAAGGATTTGTGTTCTAAATTTACAGCATTTAAGGTTGGCCGTAACTCATTTTGGCTTATTATTGTATGAATTCGTTGCAAATCTACGGGAGCATGCACTGTTTTACTTAATTCGGCCGTGTGTTTCATAGGAAAATCTATTGTCTCACAATTATCTGATAAAACATTAAATTGATTATTCAATTCTATTGATGTTGACATAAATGACCTTGACCCAACATCACTCTCTTCCCCTCTAGAGTTAACTATGTGGTATTTGCTTTGCTCTGCACATTCTGAAAATTAGGCTGACTTTGCGAGGTCTGGTTTGACGGCCCAGGCTCAGCGATATTTGAAGAAGTGTTTGTTTGTTTCGGACTCTGAACTGCATTGACATTTTGTTGTTTCTTCTTATTGTTAAAATGAGGATTTTTCTTTTTATTTCCATATGGAACTGACTGTGGAATTGACTGTGTATTTCTAGGATATTGTTGTGTCTTACGCGCGTAACATTGACTATAAGAATGTGATCCTGTGTTGTGAACTGAACAAAATTTCGTTCTACAGTCTGCGCTTATGTGGCCTTGACGTTTGCAGTTGTAACACGTCACTCCCGCTACTGGATTATTAAATACGTTCACTGTTTGTGGTTTTGTTTCATTCTTAGCAAAAACTTGAGTTAACACGGGATCGAGATCTGGACACTTGGACATGTGTTTCTTTATCTGTTTATAGACATCCAATTCCGTACTTGCAGGCATTAACTTCTTATCAAAGCACCGCACTAAAGCTTCAGGCAACATAAGTGTCATGCAAGTTAAATACATTAATCGTAAAAAATCTTTCACGGAGATATTATCGTTAGTAACCCAAGTGGAATTACCTAAAATGTCCTGATATTCGTTAAGCCTATCAGCTATGAGAGCTGCTCTCTCAACAACATTAAGCCGATTCATAGTGGCTTGATTAAGTGTATTTCGTAACGTTAACACTACATCCAAAGCTTCCTCACCCCCATAGATCGCGCGTAACCTAACTTTGAAATCATCCCAAGTAACTGCTTCTTGAAATGAAACACCTCTTAAATACGCACTCGCATCCCCCTTAGAAAAATCTATAAAACTTTTAGCTTCTTGTAATTGTACAAAAGGATCTACGATTTGTTTGGCATTTAAATGGGCATCAACGGATGAAATCCATGACTCCACATTTTGTGGCAAGAACCCGTTGACACGGCCTTGAAAAGGAAGGATTGCTGACCTGGCATTTACAAGCGTCACAATTGGAGGAGGATTAGCCTGGCCTACACCACTAGGTCCAGGGGTAGGGCTGACAGGAGGAGCCATGACTGCTGTATTCTTTTATTTTCTATCTCTTTGACCCCTTTCAATCCTATCAAAATATCTATATGAGTACAGACGCCCACTGCGTAAACGCATATGTATAATAAAATTCCCCCAACAATGTTACTAATCCCAATACATTTCCCCCCAAGAGTTTATGAAAGAAAAAGGAATTAGCACAAAGAAAGAAAAATTCTAAATGAGAATTCGGAGTTTCTTATAACAAAGTTTAGGAATTCACTCACCCCAGTAATAATTGACTAACGACTTGTGATAACTACACTTCACTGCACAAACTGAAATGAACACAAAATCTCTGTACTTAGCTTATATATGAAGTCGAGTCGTCTCTCTCTCTCTCTCTCTCTTGATGTTTTGTTAGCGATGTCTCGTTCTAGTTTCTTGTTGTTTGTAGTTCTTCCTGGATATGTCTTGCAATAGTTGAACGCCAGTCCTTGGGTTTCCTAGGATGTTGATTGAAGATTCTATTTGTATACTAACATATGTTGGTGTTAGCATTTCCGTTGGACTTAGTCAAAATTGTAGATTCTTGTAGATAGTTTTATTTTGAAGTCTTGAAGATCATTCTCTGGTTTTACAGCTTTTATGTTGAAGTCTTGAAGATATATCTCTGGTTTTACAGCTATTTATTTTGAAGTCTTGAAGATATTTCTCTAATTCTTAGAGTTTAATCGCTGCCTTAGAGTTTAACCGCTGTCTTTGAGTTTAATCGCTGCCACCATTTATTGGTGTGCTACTGTCTTAAGCACACATTTGAGTATGAGTTGTTTTCAGATGTATTTGAATGGTTTACTGAACACATTTTTAGTAGTTTTTAAGTTTTATTGTAAATAACAACTGAGTTAAACATCTCCATCACTGGAGGAAGCTGTGTTGGTCCACATGACCAATTCTGGTGAAGTTTAGATATGAACTGAATAAATTACTGATATCCCAAATATCGTACACTTGCTTTAATTTGGCTAAGTGACGGAATCGGAAGACACCTGCATCCGGTGACGTCACAAACTTTCACACGAAGAGACAATGTGTTGACACTAAGAAAGAATGGCAACTCAGCATCTTACATCCTGCTTACAATTTGAGTGACCATAGCAAATCTCACGGTCAGCTCTTCCAACCAACATGACATATTACGTCATTTGTTTTAAACATGTAATATTACTATTCTAACTATTACAGATATAGGTGATGATGAAGATATATATATATATATATATATATATATATATATATATATATATATATATATATATATATAATATATATATATATATATATATATATATATATATATATATATATATATATATATATATATATATATATATATATATATATATATATATATATATATGTATATATACATATATATATACATATATCTAGTATTTCCAATTTTATGAGTCAAGAACAACGTAACAGCAGAAATTCAGATGAAGTCTTATAGTTTCTAAATACTTAAGAAGTAATTCTTGAGATAGTTAGCCTTCATTAGAGAGTATTCAGTATCTCCCTTGACTCTCAGCAAATTCTATTTGATCCTGCGTAAAAGTTATTATTATTTGTGTCTATTGAGTGTTTGCATGATTACTATCTTCAACTTCCAGATTTTAGAAGATCAACATAGTAATTGTGTGTTATTGGTAAAATAACTGATAATGATGATGATAATGATAAGAATAATGAATAATCAACAACGTATTACACCGCTTACTTATGCAGTGACAGTCAATGTAACATTGCACTCACTCTATTGTCCCTGTACTTCTTCAGCTGAATTATCTAAACCCATCCATAGTCCTTCTTCCCAATATTATCTGGATTGATGTTCTCTTCATTTTCTCATTGGCTATCTTCACATGGGCCATTTGATGACGAGCGGTTGAAGATCAATAACCCTCTTCACACATTAGCCGCTCGGAAGAATTTCCAAGGGGCAGTAATTTACCAACGACACGACTCCAGTGTAGTGGCTTATAGTAACTACGAGGCCGCTCGGTAAAAATCCTCATATGAAGACATTCTTTCTAATGAGCGAAATTTACCCGTGAGAAAAGAATCCTCACATGTAAAGCGAGCCATTGTCCTTCATTCTCTCCACATGGACAGGCCATCTTAAGAAACCCCAAATCATCTTGTATCTTTTACATTCTTCATGGTCATTGAAAGTTGTTGAATTTATTGCATTTAATAATAATAAAATAGCTAACCTTATATTATCTGTTAACTGCAACTGAATTTTACTCATAGAAAATGCCTTAATGTTATTCTCTAAATATGTATCAGACGATTTTCATCAATGAAAATAACTATGGAAAATTTGCTATTTTTTAAAAAACGTTAACTAAACACACTCCAAAAGCTCCTCAAAGCATTTTCATCAGGTTAAAATCACTTAAACGTTACAATGTCTTCTTTTTCTTCTTCTTCTTCTTTTTCTTCTTCTTCTTCTTTTTCTTCTTCTTCTTCTTCTTCTCCTCCTTGTGCAAACAAACCTCAGGTGCGAGAAAATGACGGCAAAGCAAACTGTCTCTGTTGACACTGTGGCACCTCCGCTGTCAGTTGAAGAAGCCTTGTACCTGCAATGTATGCTTTGCTCTGTAATGTTCTTAAGTATGCATATTTGGATGGATTGAATGTCTGGTATGCTTTTGAGTTTGTTTCTCATATATATATATATATATATATATATATATATATATATATATATATATATATATATATATATATATATAATCATCATCATCATCATCATCAACAGACGTTGCTAGTCCACTGTAGGACCTAGGCCTCAGACATGCCCTTCTACTCACGACTGTTTATGGTCTTTCTATATTAGTATACACCCACAAATTTTCAGAGCTCGTCAATCCACCGTCTTCTCTTCCTTCACGAGACATGAATACACACACACACACACACATATATATATATATATATATATATATATATATATATATATACATATATATACATATATATATATATATATATATATATATATATATATATATATATATATATATATATATATATATATATATATATATATATATGGGTTTGTGTATGTGTGTACATGGACAGAGCTCACAGTAACTTGGGATAACTGATATTAGAATAAAAAAAACACGAGGAATAACTAATACACTTCATGAATACTGACTGGTTTCCAAACATTTGGAAAACAGAAACGGAGGTAAGGTACAGCTATCAACAAAGGAGAGAAACGTCTCAGAATGACAGTCGAGATAAATGGGTGATCACCAGACTTTGGAGAATAACTTTAATTCTCTTATATTTTTTTAATATGGAAATAGGGGATTAGGATAATATTAGTTATAAAAATAATAATATGAATATATGAACCAGTGAGGGTCAGAAAGTATATGCAGAAAGATTTGATGATAAATCAGAGAGAGAGAGAGAGAGAGAGAGAGAGAGAGAGAGAGAGAGAGAGAGAGAGAGAGAGAGAGAGAGAGAGACGTGGCAATAGTGGAGGAATCCGTCTCAAACCAAGTGCCATCCCCTTTCGGTCATTTCTTGTTGCATTTGGACGATAATTGATTATTTTTCTAAACTTTCTTTTAAAAAGCTGAATTTTTTATAGTTCTTTTCAAGACATTAAAAGGAGCCAATATCTTTGTAGCTGGCCAAATAGTTGCATTATTTCTATATCTAGCATGGATAGAAATTATGCTGTTTTCTTGGACATATTTTACACTGGTAAAGAGATTTACCAGTTTAAACGATATAAAGGTTTTAACATTACCTAAAGGATAAAGGATAAGATACACTCATCTTTTGGAATTTTTATTTTTTTTTCTTTAAATGTATTGTTCATCTGAGCTACGTTAAGCAATATTTTTTAACAGATAAATATTTTAAAGTTTTTACTCTTTAGCAATACAATTAGGTTTTCAGTGCTATATGGTTTCCTGTTATCATAATAAGAAACATACTTTACTGTTGTTCGTAATGCATCATCTAATAAAATATCTGGGTATTTGTATTCCTTGCTTCAGTATCATTCAATTTATTATCAATTTATTAAAGGTTATGAACCGGTATTGCTCTTAAAAGTATTGATGTGAATACTGATTTTCTAACTATTGCTATAGCATGAACTAGAAGTTACATTATGCAAAAGTATCATTGGGTCTTCTATATTTATTTCCATCATTATATCTGCGTATACAGCAATCTAAGAGCTACAATTATTCCCTTATCCAAAAGGTATAAAAGTGCAAATCTCATAGTGTCATCAATAAAAGCCTTTGTCCATATATTCAACAAAGGGCTTTCAAAATGAGGTCTCCATACATCAATGACCTGGATCTTCAGGCGTTTCTTGAGGCCCTGGTACCATAAGACCCTTGAATTGAATTACAAACTAAAAGGGAATCTCTCTCTCTCTCTCTCTCTCTCTCTCTCTCTCTCTCTCTCTCTCTCTCTCTCTCTCTCTCTTTGTTCATCTGCTATAAAGTTTACTATTCCTTTCCAGTTATTATTATTATTATTATTATTATTATTATTATTATTATTATTATTATTATTATTATTATCATTCACAACTGTAATTGGAAAAGCAGGATGCTATAAGCCCAGAGGCGCTCTCTCTCTCTCACTCTCTCTCTCTCTCTCTCTCTCTCTCTCTCTCTCTCTCTCTCTCTCTCTCTCTCTCTCTCACTCACTTTATTTGACTGGCCTCGTTTGTTTGCCGAGAACGTACGCACACACAAATAAAAAATTACTTGATCGGACGTGCATTTTTCGTCTGAATTTATTAGTTTATTCATGTGTATTTCATTTTATTTCCCCACATTCATTCAGTATTGTGTATCCATGATAAGCTCTTTGGTATTTTTATCCTTTTGAACTACAAAATGTCAATGGCGAGAGAAAATTACTGGCATTTTTTTTGTTTACGGAAACGGGAAATGTGATGTTTACATACAGCTGACAGTCTGAGTTACTAGATACCGCCATAAATTTAACAATCCACGGTTTGAGTTATCAGATACTGCCATACGCTGTATATTGTTTATTGATATAGTTGCCAGATACATCTAAGTGGTAACTATTACCTAAATCAAATTACCAAATGTTGCAGATTTGTTACATATTTATGATGTTTATTCCTATTATTGTATGATTTAAATCATATTACCAGAAGGCTGCTCAGTGTTCCGTATAACACAGCAACAAGTTGCAAGATAAAGCCATATGCTTCTTAATGTCAGAGTTTGCGGAGTGCACCATACAATTAATTTCTTTGGGTCTTGAATTGTAAAATGCTACTACTTTTAAGGTATGTTAAGCATCTATATTAGGCTGAGTTACAATACATACATGAAATGTTTGTTAATCTTATTAGTTATTGTCGTTAAACATTATTTGCGTCCAAATATTTCTGAATACTGTTATGTTTAACATACCAATAACCCTAGGTAAAGATTGTCACCCTTTCCTTACTTCCATTATGAAGAGGAATGATGTAACCTCTTTGAAATCTTACTAAGAAAAGACCAGGTGACCTGACCTAAACATATAGAAGAAGATCAATACTTAACGTAATGGAATATTGTTAGTGTTCGCCATCTTCCAGGTTTCGATATATTTATCTTTTAACCACAAGTGCTAATGTCACATAACAACAGAACCATAATGACTAAAGTAATAATACCAATTCCCTAATATCGCAAGAGGGTCTGCCCCTCTCTTTTATTCTTCTCCTGTACTTCTCTTTCTCCCTAATTCCTTAATCTATCCCATCCCGAGTACCTGCCTTTGAGCTATAAACTGGATTGTATCCAGGGGTACTCTTCCTTTCCCCATATTCCCCACTTCCCTATTTTAATTATTATTATTAACAGAACCATTTGCTACTGTGTCATAAATGATTTTTTATTTTTCATTTTCAAGAATTTAATTATTGTGATATTTTTTAACTTTATGAAATGCAAAAAAATATAAAAATTCTTCATATGAGAATCTTCTGGGCAGACAAACAGGTACATAGAAAGTAGAATTCGGTTAAAATAAACAATACAATCGACTTGTTCACCCAGCTATCAAAGGGTGGATTAGTTTGTAGTGATTCAGAGAACAGGTTTGAATCCGGGTAGATACTCTTATCAGATTAAAAGCCTCTTAGGGTATTTTATTCCAAAAGTAGAGGGAATTTGATATTAGAAACTGTTTGGGGGTTTAACATTTGAAAGTTTCATAGTCACGTCTGTTAGTGTCAAAACTACCTTTGTATATATATAAATATAAATATACATTATACAACCACATAAAACAACAACAATAAATGCAGCCGTTTCTATTCTACTGCTTGACAAACAGCTTAGCCTTATCTTTATTCATGTCCGCGGTTTGGCTAGTTTTCTTCACTACGCTGACCAATGAGGTTTGGTGATGGTGGGAGACTTTGTTTGATCGCTCACAGTAAACCAACCTAGTATGGGAGTCCCTGACTAGTTCAACTTTGTTGATCATGGCAATACACAAACCCTATCACGCCATTAAGATATTCCTATTCAGAAAGCCTACATGGCTGAATTCTATGAAGCAGGAAGTAGGAGATGATGAATAGAGAAGTATTGAATTAAAAGCTCAAAATAGTTACGACTGGTGAATTCTAACCGAAGCCCTTTGCGTCAATAGGGTAGGAGGAGATGATGATGATGAGTTTATATATATATATATATATATATATATATATATATATATATATATATATATATATATATATATATGTTTATGTGTATATATATATATATATATATATATATATATATATATATATATATATATATATGTTTATGTATATGTATATATATATATATATATTATATATATATATATATATATATATATATATATATTTATATATATATGCATATATATATTTGCGTGTATGTATATCTTTCTGTAAAATGGGCCAGGCTAGTCTTTTCCAACCCCATATGAGTCGTAACTATAAGGTAAATGGCAGGTTACTAAAGAAGATTGTGTCAGACAATGTCAAACCTATACGTGAACAAATATATAACGTAAACCTTAGAATCTAGAACAAGAATAGAAAATTTAATAATTCCTTCATGTGGTATATTGTTATTTCAAGAACCTGGAATTATTCAATTCCAACAAAGATATCAGTTGTACAATATGTACTAAGGGGTGAAGATTCCACCTGCATACACAGAATGGAATAACGTGAAAAAAAAAAATCTTTTTAGATAATGAAAAAGTAACCTGCAGAGGTTGAAGGAATTTCATAAATGAGTGATTCAGTTCGGTACGAAAAATTTAAACAATCCCGTTATTTCATAGTAAATATATTTAATGAAAGAGATGAAGGAAGGGCTGCATTAATTAAGAATTACATAAAATGAATTATATGAAATGAAGAATTTTTGAGCTGAATAAATGGCCCAGGGACTGAACATTTACATGTTTTGCATGATAAGAATTCTCTCTCTCTCTCTCTCTCTCTCTCTCTCTCTCTCTCTCTCTCTCTCTCTCTCTCTCTCTCTCTCTCTCTCCATACTATATATTATATATATATATATATATATTATATATATATATATATATATATATATATATATATATACACACATATATATATGTGTGTGTGTATAAGTTACTCTCTCTCTCTCTCTCTCTCTCTCTCTCTCTCTCTCTCTCTCTCTCTCTCTCTCTCTCTCTCTCTCTCTCTCTCCAAAATGCAGCTGAACACTTTACGGAACTTTCATAATTGAAAGGCAAACTCCTGCATTACGTTACCAAGAAGTACATAATAAAGTCAGTTTGCATTTTGACTGGAATACTTATATTAAAATGTTTCATTTAAGCTTTCAAGATTTACTTTTACTCGTACATACATACATACATATATACATACTGTTTCGCCAGGTCACCAAACACGTTGTTGCATCAAGTCTTTTATTAGAACAAGATTCAACCTAAAATACAAAAACTTGTTTCAGCCAATACATGAATGCCCAATCCCTAAATTCCACCATTTATACAGAATCATTTAAAATTTTATCCATGTCCAGTGATAACAAATTTTGTTCAAATTTTAGCAGCTAGCAATAAATTCAATTCCGTTATTTAAATATACTCTTAGCATGACAAGCGAATTAATACAATTTAGCACTTACATCATTTACGACATCGGCGGCCTGGGAATTCATTAAACCCAACCAATTAACTTCTCGAACGGTGCTTCTGTCCTTTTATTTAACTGCAAACATTTACAAAACTTCAAATACTACACACACATAGTAACCAATTCATAATATGATATAGCACAGTCCCAACACACAAATAGTAAAATATAACAGTACATCGTTTAAACATCATAACACCAATTACCGAGTTATACAAACACGCCGCCTGCTGCAAATCTTAGTAACAAGAGGACTTTATTGAACACCAGTTAAAATCCCACAAATTATGCATAATTTGATACCTCGTAATCACTTTGACAATGAGTACGATCGTACTGAAAAGTATTCATCAACAATATAAATAATCGTACATGTTAGGTTACACTAACCACTAAACCAAGTAATACCCACCTCAGACCAGGAGCAACTGATCACGTGACCAATCACCACCACAAACCTCAACCACTATGTCCAAAGACAGCCACCGTCCTGGAAACCTTCACCAGTAGTCTCTAACGCGCATGTGCAAACAAATGAATTTTAATATGCACAGACTATATTAACCAACATAGTTAACACCAATAATTTTATTATAAAATTATAATGATACACATACATACATACATGCATGGGCACATTAGCTGAGAACATGGTACATATCCACACACACACACACACACACACACACACACGACAACAACAACAAAAACAACAAAAATCAACAACAACAACTACAACCGAATCTAGTCCACTTTAGAAAAGAGACCTCAGACATGCCATTATTCATGTCTGTCTATCTATATACCAAGGCACTTCCTGCAACATCAAACAAATGAAAAAACAGGACCTTTCCTCTTCACGCTCCTCCCAGCCTGACGAGGGACTCAACCGAGTTCGGCTGGTACTGCTAGGATGCCACAGCCTACCCTCCCCCCGTTATCCACCACATAAGAAACTTCATAACACTGAATCCCCTACTGCTGCTACCTCCGCGGTCATCCAAGGCAACCGAAGGAAGCAGCAGGGCCTACCGGAACTGCATCACAATTGTTTGCCATTAATTCCTATTTCTAGCACGCTCTCTTGCCTCTCTCACATCTATCCTCCTATCACCCAGAGCTTTCTTCACTCCATCCATACACCCAAACCTTGGCCTTCCTCTTGTACTTCTCCCTTGCATTTATCACCTTCTTTAGCAGACAGCATTATCCAGTCTCTCAACATGGCTAAACCAACTCAACACATACATATCCACTCTAGCTGCTAACTCATTTCTTACACCCATTCTCACCCTCACTACTTCGTTCCTAACCCTATCTACTCGAGACACACCAGCCATACTCCTCAGACATTTCATCTCAAACACATTCAATTTCTGTCTCTCCGTCACTTCCATTCCCCACAACTCCGATCCATACAACACAGTTGGTACAATCACTTTCTTATATAGAACTCTCTTTACATTCATGCCTAACCCTCTATTCCTTACCACTCACTTCACTGCCCCCAACACTTTACATCTTCTTTTCACTCTCTGACGTACATGTGCTTCCACTCCACCATATGCTGCCACAGCAGACCCCGCGTCTGTGATTTGGATAATTTCCATCACCACGGTTCCCAGGGCGGAATGGTGATGGTGGGAGATTTTTTCTGATCGCTCATAGCAGATCAACCTAGTATGGGTGGGCCTGACTAGTACAGCTCTGCTGATCATGGTGACACCCAAACCCTTTCATCACGTTAAGGCACCCCTAATTAGAAAGGATATATATATATATATATATATATATATATATATATATATATATATATATATATATATATATATACATATATATATATATATATATATATATATATATATATATATATATATATATATATTTGTGTGTGTGTGTGCCAGATATCACTACTAGGTAAGGGGTTATTAGTTTAATAGACCTTAAGCTTTTTTCCTACTGCTTGAAATTAAAATGTGCCGCTGAAGACCATTAAGTAGAGCAGTATTCAGAATAAGGCAAAAGAAAGGAATTAAATCAATTTATTTGTTCAGGTAGGACAGGTTTAAAAAAATGGAAAGAATTTCTTAACATACGGACTATGTCATAATTGAGGGAATGCTATCCCAGTTATATATCTGTAAAAAATAATTCGTTATTATGAAGGACAGCCAGAAAACGTAATTAAGAAACATTCTCCATGAAAGTATCTGACCCAATAGGGTTCAATTTCAGTTCTCGTATTTGTGTCATGCAATTTTTTTTTTACTTTGAGATATGTTGGCAAAGGAACAGTAACAATACGTATTCTTCGCAACGTGAATCATGATATTAATAAATTATCCTTGCAATCCAATCTGTTTAATTCATAAACCAAGGACCTCATAAATTAGAGTCCAGTACGTTTTGGCGCCGCTCTTTTGGCGACGATGATTTGGCGCCGCCGTTTTGGCTCTAAATGGTTTTGGCGCCCGTTATTTTGGCGCTAGCCCATTTGGCGACAGCTTGAAAATTTTCTGACATGATATATATATATATATATATATATATATATATATATATATATATATATATATATATATACATACATACGTATATATATATATATATGTGTGTGTGTGTGTGTGTGTGTGTTTGTGTGTAAAAAATAACAAAAATAAAAAAGTTCTATTTATTTTCAGCAAAACAGTATTAAATGCATTTTCAATGCAAACATTAACAACTGATGACGGCACTTCAAAAGTTTCCTCTGCTTTACGTTTTACGCTTGTTTCAATATCAGCAACTTCCACATTTACTGCCGATACACCATGTGAATGTCCATTTACTTCTTTCACTACTTCCTGGTTCTTAGTATGGATATGCCCCTTACACTCATTTTTTTTATTCACACCTCCAAAACATGAGAGAAGGATCGTTTTTGCTACCTTTGTCAAACACATATATATATCCGTTGTGTGA
>NC_090749.1:49601708-49616708 GCF_036898095.1 Palaemon carinicauda | reverse complement strand
GTCCCTTTACAATTTCTTGGAGAGGAACTGCCAGAGGCGTCTCTTGGTGTCTCTGGAAAAGTTGCCAAATACCTTTTTTAGGACTCAAAGTGAAATAGCCAGAGACCTCGTTTTGTGTCTTTCTGGAAAAGTTGCTGAATGTCCCTTACAATTTCTTAGAGAAAAAATGGCAGTGACCTCTCCTGGTATATCTGAAAAAGTTGCCAAACACCCCTTTTTGAGTCCTTCAATTGGAAATGCCAGAGCCTCTCTCGGTGTCTCTGGCAAAGTTGCCAATTACATTTTTTTCAGTACTACGAGTGAAACATTCTAAGGCCTCCTTTGTTGTCTTTCAGGTAAAATTGTTGAATGCCTCTTTGTGACTGCTTGGTGTAGAATAGCCAGATGCATTTTAATGTGATCCTGATAAATTTCTCATAGGTTTCTTAACAAGACCTTGGAATAGAATTGAAAAAGGTCTCTTTTTGTCTCTTTTAGTCTTTCAGACAGTGTTACCAGAGAGCTCTTTTCAAGTTATTGAAGCAATATTGTCAAAGACATCTTTTAAACCTTTCAGAACATTTTGCAATTGATTCCTTACTAGTACTCACATCGAAGTATCCAAAGACCTATTTTCAAATCCTTGAGGATGTTATTTGAAAGAATCTTTGTGTATTTTGTTTTGTTTAGCCTTTCACTGAGATATTACAGGTTCTTTTCTATGCTTTGCTCTTGTATTCTAGTCGTGGTTAGAGAAGAGCATTAGGAAGTCCGTTCTATGAGGTTTTACTCTTGAATAGGTTTACGAGTTTTCCTTCATGATCAAACAGGCTTTTTACCTTTGGGTTTGGAATGTATTCATATGAAGAAGTTTAGACATACAAAATTTTCACATAAAAAGAAAAAAAAATAAATCAAATCAAAACACATCAACTGCTAAGCAAAGAGGAAGAAATGAATACTCTAAAGATCTTGATTACTTCTTGAAGTACAAAAACTTGGAAATATATATAAATATGCGAAAACGAAAAAATCAGGCGAAAAACGAAAGAATCGCGATTATAAAAAATAAGTACTTTGAAAAGGGATAAGCTACTTTGCTTATCATCCCTATATGATCAAGAACAAATGTCGGTCTCTCTCTCTCTCTCTCTCTCTCTCTCTCTCTCTCTCTCTCTACATATATATATAATTTATATATATATATATATATATATACAGTAATATATATATTATATATATATATACATACATATATATATATATATATATATATATGTATATATATATCTAAGTGGCAACAACAATCTCCCATAAATAGGCCAAACTGCCGTGTGGTAGTTAGGAAGCAGGGATTGAGTGAGAGGGGTTGAAACTGTGTGTGTGCCTATTGTGTGCTTATGTATCTAAATGTTTAGCAGTAATTTTTGACGGTTCGCGTACACTGGTTAAATTTATGAAATGTGTAGAAAACAAATGGGTTACTGACTGTGGTCAAAATTTGCTTCTGTACGACTGTGTGTGTGTGTGTGTGTGTGTGATACGTCCTATACAGACACTTGGGATTAGTCCTCACTTCATTAGTCAGGCTTCGCAATCCTAGGTTAGATATCACTGGGGAATTACGTCCTGAATGGTCAGCCATGTTGATTAAATCGCCTGTACCATGCAATTCAATCCTACTTCAAAATTGGAAATCTTCTTTTTCACATTCAATATTTTGTCTCTTTGGCTTCTAGCCATTACCTTATTTTAACCTCCGCTGGGAAGGTTATAAAAACGAGACTGTTTATTTATTCATTTATTTGTGTTTGTGTCTGTCTGTCTGTGGACAGGGAATAGGTTAAAACTACCAGATGGATTTTTGACGAAATTTTCACCACAGATAGATCTTATGTTATGGATGACTTCATTACATTTTGGAGATGATCCGGATACGGATTCTTGATCCCGATTTTTATTTTTTCCCCATCTATAGTCCGCATATGAAAAGGGGGATTAGCTGTCCGTAGCCTTAAGTAAAAGGTTACATCCACGGTCAGCATATGATGGAAAGAAATTGTTTCGTCCGTAAACTTTAGTAAAATGTAGGCAATATTCATTGGTGGAGGTCTGAAATCTCTAATTGTTCTAGTTTATTACATTCATTACTTTATATTACTTTCCCTATGCCTACACATACAGAGAATAGTCTGGCCTATTCTTTACAGATTCTCCTCTGTCCTCATATATCTGATAACACTGAGATTACCAAACAATCTTCGTTGCTTAATGGGTTAACTACTTTACTGTAAATGTTCTGAGGCTACTTCCTCTTTGTAAGGGTAAAAGAGCAGCTCTTCTAGGAGAAGGACACTCCAAAATCAAACCATTGTTCTCTAGTCTTGGGAAGAGCGTATAGCCTCTGTACCATGGTCTTCCACTGTCTTGGGTTAGAGCTCTCTTAATTGAGGATACACTCGGGGAACTATTCTATTTTCTTTCTCTTCCTCTTAATTTTTTATTTTTATATTTAAATTGTGTAGGAAATATTTATTATAATGTTGTTTCTGTCTTTAAAATATTTTATTTTTCCTGTTTCCTTTCTTCACTGGACTATTTTTCCTGATGGGGCCCCTAGTCTTATAGCATACTACTTTTTCCAACTAATGTTGTAGCTCTGAAGATAATAATAATAATAATAATAATAATAATAATAGGTTTCCATATCCATCATTACTTCATATTTCCTGCGATTTTCTCTTAACTTCCTCCTCTTGCAATCCCTTTCACTAATTCTTTTTTTTTATCTTCAGAATATAGAATACAGCTTCTATTCTGATTCCAGTATTCTGATTCCAGGATGCACCTGTCATCAGCTAATGGGTGAGAATCCCTTGAAAAATGCAGATCTCAGAAACTAAACCGTAAAAGAAAAAATTCTTGATTAGTATAGAAGCCTTGATTAAAAAGGAACTATCCGCCTATGGGCACCGTTCTAAATGAATAAGGAGTATAAAAGACCCATAGCGGCCTTACTGGAACCCTTAGAATAAGGGCTAGACCTTAGTCCTTTTTTATCTTTTTACATCAAAGGAATCGGCAAGTCCACAAAATTGGAGTTTCCAAAAACCACTTCAAAAAAGGTCTTTGCTGGATATAGAATGTAGGTGGTAGTGTGTGTTCTCTCTCTCTCTCTCTCCTCTCTCTCTCTCTCTCTCTCAATAATTACACCATCACTGGTAGTAATACCGGTATACGTCTCGTATGAAAGTTGTTAAGAATGAAACTCCTTCTTCTTATTCAATCCAAGAAAGGAGAGCATTTTCTTTCAAGTATTGAAAAGGAGAAAGTTTGCAGGGGGAAAAAACCTACACACAGAAATTGTTTTTTAATGCTTACTCGGCATTTTATACGAGAAGTACATATATATATACATATATATATATATATACTATATATATATTTTATATATATATATATATAATATATATATTTAATACCAGCAAATCCAACAGTTTCTAGTCCACTGCATGTCAAAGGTCTCAGACATGTCTTCATTCATGTCTGGTGTTTAGACATTTTCATCGCCACGATGACCACTACGGATCAGTGAGGGTGGGAGATTTTAGTCTGATGGCTCACAGCAAACCGACTCAGTATAGGTTACCCTGACTAGTACAGCTTTGCTGTTCATGGCAATGCACAAACACTGTTGACCACGTTAAGATATCCTCACTCAGCCTCGGACTATATATTTAAAATATCTAGAACAAAGAATGCGAGATGAATCTTTTGTGAATGTATTTTGACGTGATACTAGTGAAGCATTGGGTTAGATTAATAGCCTACTAACATTGATTCTGAATATGCCAATAGCCATTAAACTTTTAAAAGGCCACTCATTAATGGCAGAGGCAAGGGACAGTGACATTGCTCTATCAAGCAGGACAATGCCCTAGAGATAGATCATATATACTTATGATCAGCGCAAAAGCCCCTTCTCCACTCGACCTAGGGACTAAGG
Organism: Palaemon carinicauda; assembly: GCF_036898095.1. Classification (NCBI taxonomy): domain Eukaryota; kingdom Metazoa; phylum Arthropoda; class Malacostraca; order Decapoda; family Palaemonidae; genus Palaemon; species Palaemon carinicauda. Next base: position 49,612,723 of record NC_090749.1, on the reverse strand, counting down.
AGGGCCAGGCAATGGCTGCTGATGACTCTGCAGATAGACCTATAGGCTCCCCCAAAACACCCATTCTTAGCTCACAAGGATGATAAGGTTGCAGCGACCAAAGAAACTAACGAGTATGGGCAAGACTCAAATCCAGTCTGGCATTCACCAACCAGGGGCGTTACCGCATCGGCCACCACAAGCAGCATAATATGATATCAACTTGACATTTAACTTTTTTATACACAAAATAGGGCTTATTAAAATCTCTCTCTCTCTCTCTCTCTCTCTCCACCATGTCTGGGACATCCGGGTAGTATTAAATTGATGTTCACAGGTGGTGACAGGTGGTAATGAAAGCACGTCTAATCAATTAAACAAACTCTCTCTCTCTCTCTCTCTCCTCTCTCTCTCTCTCTCTCTCCTTTCATGTTCGAATGCAGACGCTAATCACCAACCAACTCTAATTGTATTTATGACGAATTTCAGGCAGCCCGTCTTCCCAGCCGCCATCTTGGTTTGCCCAATTAGCAAGATTACATTCCCTTCACAAGTAATAGATTTAGTCATGGAAATGGAAAAGTAAATAAGATTCTCTCTCTCTCTCTCTCTCTCTCTCTCTCTCACTCTCTCTCTCATAGACCACACGCACACACGCAACAACAAGTGTAGCCTAGTGTTTTGGCTAGTTTTCATCATCATGTGACCCATGCGGAGTGGTGATGGTGGGAGACTTTCGTCTGATTGCTCACAGCAAACTAACTTAGTACAACTTTTACTGATCATGTTAAGGTATCCACCATTCAGAAAAGGACACATACACAAACTCTATATATATATATATATATATATATATGTGTGTGTGTGTGTGTGTGTGTGTGTGTGTGTATTCCTAAAATATGATTGGGATCAGAGAGATATATGTCTCTGACATAGCAATATTCGTAAATTCCCAAATCGAAAAAGCAAATCAATGATATAATATACGTTAAAAAAAAGTAAGAAGAAAACATGTATGAAAACATGAGAGAGAGAGAGAGAGAAGAGAGAGAGAGAGAGAGAGAGAGATTCAAATGTATAAAATGTGATATGTAGAAAGCATAAAGGGATAACGTCTCGTCGTTAAGGAAACTATGGAGGAAAATGTACAGTTTATAGGACCTACAAGTAATTCAGAAGACTTTAACGCTCTCTAGAAGCAACTTATTAATCTAGTGATACCTTTAGGCTATTTGTCATAGTAGGCATTTCCGATATATTTTTTTTTATCTCTAGAACTGTCTAGCCTCTTGATAATTAGGCCTACATTTACGATGTAGCAGAAGGAAACCAAGTAGAGAGTCGAGGGAGCATACTTTGAATATTGTTATAACTATGGCCTCTTTCAATTACTTTATGAATCGCATACATCTCAAATGAAGGAAAGAGTTATTCTGTAATGTTCCCATCCGTTTTATTCATTAGATGAACCAGAAACGGTTTACACTGATTCGTTTATAAGTGTAAATATAGGTAACATTCGTGTGATTGCATGTTTACTTGTAAACATATTTTATATCCTTGTCCTCTTGAGCAAACCAATTTGAACAGATAACTTCTCGAACTTCCTCTCCATCTATTATATTCAGTAACCCGTTGACAAACTTCTATGAAGTTAGAAACCGCTTCGGTGTTGGTTACGCCCTTCTAACCCCCAGACTAAATAAATCGTAATTCCCCTTATAGTGTAAACTTCAAAACATATTTTTTTTCAACTGTTAGCTGTATGAATAGCATTATCGCATCTACAACTACAGCTAAACCGTAAATACAGCTAGCATGGTAATATTCCAGGCGTGGGTGTATAAGTTGAGTGTTGGGCGCAATGTTAGAAAGTTAGTAGCGTCTTGTTGAACGCAGTTTACATGCCACACCACCACCACCCCACTCCCCAAAAAAGAAGAAATAGTTATATTAACATAACTCTCGCCATTATTCAGATATAGTATCGATATATTAATGAAAATATCCCATTTGAGGACATCTGTTACCTAAAATTCTATTCAACAACTTGAAAGCACTGATGCTCAATCTATATATTATCATGTGACTTTAAGTGAACTGCTTTTAAAATATTCCATGGCAAAGCATCGTTCAACAGTAAAACTGAACCGTTTTTAAAGCACATTTTAACAAAAATGACACCTGTTTTTGAAAGGCTGTATTTTCGAGTCATACAACGACTCCAATAAACCTACTAACACAACCCTGAATTTTATTTTCAGAACATTTCCCTGCGCAATCGTCAAAGCTAATAACAATGTAACCTCATCGTATAAAACTTTAAAGCAACATTATAAAGATAGTAAAGAATGACCAACACGATTAGCTAAATCTGTTTAAAAATAGCCCCATAAAGATATTCAAATGGCCTTATAGGCATCCCACGCTGTAGTGTACTGTATACAATCCCCCCGTAAACTATCTATCGGCCTAAAAGCCGAACCACCCTCACTTTTGATTACGTAATTAAAATGATGTTACTGGCCCATTTCGCTTCGGTTTACGGCTATGAATACATAACGAAGGCCCAAGGGGGGTGGGGAGAGGAGGTTTCAGGGGTGTTTTTAGGCAAAAGCGATCGATCTATTCTAGCAAAGAGAAGCTAAGGAAATAAAAAAGAATAGGAAAGGGTAAAATGATTCTTGATAGGTTACGGTCATGTCATGTCGCAATCGGTGAGACGTCACGAGCTACATTTCATGGATTTAATTTAGAAATTAGAGGGTAAAGATACATTTATGTGGACTAATTACTAAGTTAGGGTGAGGCAGTGATGTATAGTTTACTTATGGCTAGTATTTATTGTGGGGTTAAACCAGAAATAATCAATTAGTTAAAATTACCGATTGGCAACGGGTTTGGAACTTGTTCTAAACAGTTGACTGAAACTTGAAAGAGGAAGGGGATAAATCACATTATCACTTCACTTAGTCGTAAGGACCGCCTCCTTGTCGTTAACAAGTCTCTCTGTTGTCTTCATAATTTGTGTTTTTATATCATTGCGTGGTTATTAATCGTTCAGTGAAAAATTATATCAAGAGGATAATCAAGATTATATTAGTTAAAACGGTGGATGGGTTGCAGGAACAGGAAATCAAGGTACGTTTAGGTCTCAACAAACCTGGAATTTATTTGAGAGAGAGAGAGAGAGAGGAGAGAGAGAGAGAGAGAGAGAGGTTGTTATTTCCGTTGTTGCTCTAGAACGCCCAAACGGAATTTGATGATTTGAGGAAAATGGGTGGAAAAAGGAGATGGTTTTCTTGACATATCTGTTATATATGAAGTGTTAAGTCGTTCTATCAATTGCGTTGGGGGGGGGGTGTTAATGCCACTTGTACACCCCCATTCTTTCTGTTTCCATAGCTAATTTCATTTTATTTCTTTTTATTTTACTTTTGACCCAATTTTGTAAATTTAGTTATTGTCTGTTTACGCTATTTATTGTGCTTATTGTGAATAGATTTTATCAATGAATGAAAACTAAAATCTGTTATTATTATTATTATTATTATTATTATTATTATTATTATTATTATTATTATTACGAAGTTGGAAGGAGGTATGTTTTCGCCCCTGTTTGTTTGTTTGCATGTGTTTTTTGTTAACAGCTCCTGACCACAACTTTAATTCGTCATGAAACTTTCAGGGATTAACTGGTAAATAAAAAATCTGGATATGATTAAATTTTGGAAGGTCAAAGTCACGGTTAAGCAAAATGTCGAATTAAACGTAATCAGTCATAAGGTTGGGCATCGTTGTCCACAGACTTCAAACTTAGGTCATCGGCCAAGGTAGAACAAATCTCCGCGGCCGAGGTCTGCACTCTATTGAGTGTCCCCTTTAGTTATTATTATTGTTATTATTATTATTATTATTATGGTCAATGAAATAATAATTGTTTTGGATTTTTTTTCGTCCAACGATAGGCCTACGTTGTGTACTTCCAAAGGTGAACCGAATATACAAATTGCAAACATTCTTCTTCCAGTTCTGCCATCGATCGCGGGTATACTCAGTTGTGAAACAACACACACACACACACCGGCAGCCTTTAACTTTAGACCAGTAGCGCCAGGTTGCCAACTTTCAAATCCGATCCATTGAGTAGTCTGTAGCCTCTCTCTCTCTCTCTCTCTCTCTCTCTCTCTCTCTCCTCAAATGAAAGCCAATCTGGATACATCAATGTCATTTGAAACAATTTTCCGGTGACAACCGTTAAAGACGTTCCTTTTAAAATCCTGAGATTTCTGATTTTAACTGTCATAATGTCTTCAATGAGCAAATAAACGTTATTTTATTGGCTTTGATCATTATTGATAAATTTATTTATATTTCATTTGTTAATGAAATACAATGTATTTAACATCAAAACTATTCCACTGCTGGACAAAAAGCCTCAGACACGTCCTTCCACTCGGGTCTGGTGTGGTCTTTCCACGCCAGTCTATATCCGAAAATTTCCTTATTTCGTCAATTCCATCGTCTTCTCTTCCTTCCCCTGTTTTGTTTGCAATGTCTAGGGACCCATTATGTTATTCTAAATATCCATCTATTGTCTGTCATTCTCATTATATGTCCTGTCCATATCCATATCCTCTACTTAGTTTTGCTCTCGTATCAATGTTGCTCTTTTGCTGTCTTATTTATTCCCCATCATTATATATAATTTTATTTTGTTCTTTGGGTTGTAACTAGCTTATATTCCAAGACTTTAAAAAGCCTGATATATATATTTATATATACATATAGGCCTACACTACTTCATAATTATAGGTGGGGTTATGCGTTTTAAAATTCATGCAGCAAATTGTAATTGCCAACGTTACTCTCAGGTAATTTAAGTTAGTAAATTGAATACTAGATTACTGCTTTCATTACTCTGATTAAATATACATTTATTAACGAAGTGTTCTCTGTCAGCCATGAATTTAGAGAAATACTATTTGTGTAACAGTTGCTTATTCTAATATTTTATGCCCTCCACATTCTAATATTAACGTGTTCTGTAATTTCTGTTTGTTAAGACCGACTCATAAACTTTGTCAAATAAGTTTTTAAAGGTGTTTTTAAGGATACTTTTTATTCTTTTTATATATTCTTTTTAGTCATTTGAGGAGTGTTCAGTTAACATTAGACAATAGGGTGGCTGGGCCATACTAGTTTTAACGGGCCAATGTAGTCTTTAGCAATTGTATTGATTGGTACGTAAAATTGTTTACAATCTTTGCTACAGAATTAATTGTGTTGGTTATTCTGGATTTTCAACATGTAGATATCGAAATATTTGTTATATAAAGACTGACAGGCACCATTATATTATGTGCCCATATTGAGAGAGAGAGAGAGAGAGAGAGAGAGAGAGAGAGAGAGAGAATTTACTTTAAGGGCTGCTTTTCCGGTCTTTTACAGCAGGGAACTCTACTCTCTATAGGACCTCCGATGTCATTTTATCAATTCGTTCGACATCTTTCAACATTTCACACCACATATTGCTCGTTTATTGTCAAATCCACAATATCGAAGCTCTTATTGAATAAGAAAGTCTTCAGTTTCCTCTTGAAAGTGTTAATAATATCTTTAATCTTTCTAATGTATAGTGGGAGCTTATTGTAGTCATAATTAAAGGCCTAGAGCCTACAGTAGACGTACATCTAGCTTACAATAATTTGATACCATATATAACTATTCTCGTGCTAACACGGTTTGTTGACTGCACAATATGTAGCAATTCTCTTAGATATCTTCTACATCCGGTTTTGATAACTTGGTGTATTGTACATATTCTAAACTCATTTCTCGGTTTAAAAGGCAGCCAGAGACTGAAAGATGTTGGTAGAAAGTTGATATGGATTTCATGACGAATGGGTTTTGAAGTTTGAGCCATTTTATCAATTGCAGTAAAGGAATTGAGGTTAATGTCACCGCTAGGCCTACACACTATGTTGTGATATGTAAGCGGTAATAAGTTTTTTTTTTTCCACCTACAAAGCTAATTTTGTTATTGCTTTAATTAATTTTCTGATTAGATTTTATCAATGAATGAAAACTGAAAATGTGTAAGTTGGAGTTTCCAGATTGGAAAATTATAAATCCGGGGTGGGCACCTGAAATGTTCCTCCATATACAGTATGTAGTTTTATACCTTCATACACGCTAGACCAATATATTATAAAACGTAGAGATGATTATCACTTAAGTGAAAAACATGACCAAATAATTCTATTGGATTATAAGGAAATCAAATGAAAAATAATTTGGAAATTTATTAATCAACACAAAGATTAGAGAGGATAAAATAACTTTCTTTTCATATGGAGATTATAAGTCTATATGAAAATTAGAAGTTAATTTAAACGAAGATTCATTTCAGGTTTTTATTATTTAATTATGCATTGTCTTTGTTTTCTAAGACATGCTTATCAAAATATTTAATTCGAAAATCAAGGTTCCATGTGCATTTTCAGATAGCTTCTATGGAAACCACTTCAAACTTGTTCCGCTCATGAGTGAGAATAAACGTTCAATTCGCATTACGAGATGGAATGCTAAATGTATAAGTAATGACACATAATTAACATATTTGATTATTGTTTTTTAATCAAATTCAGTCAATGTGAAGGATAGCTTAGTCTTCCATTCATGAGGTTTGACCCTTAACATATTGTAGGCCTAAAGGCGTTAATGGATCATCACTTGGATTACGTAACGGTATTATTATTATTATTATTATTATTATCATTATTATTATTATTTTTATTATTATTCACTGTTGAAGCCTACACAGAATAGTCTGCCATATTCTTCACATTCTGGCCTATTTTTCTACATATTATCCTCTTTCCTTTTACACTTCACCCAAGGGGTTAATTACTGCACTGTAGTTGTTCAGTGACTACTTTCCACTTGGCAAGGATAGAAGTTCGTCTAGGGAAAGGACACTCTAAATCAACCATTGGTTTTTAGGCTTGGGTAGTGTCATAGCCTATGTATCATGGTCTTCCACTGTCTTGTGTTAGAGTTCTCTTGCTTGAGGGTATAGTTGGGCACACTATTTCAACTGTTTCCCTATTTCCTTTCCTCACTGGAAAACTGTTATGCGTAATGAAGTGCCTTCACCATTTACGAAAGTTCCTCTTAATGACTTATTGAGTTTCCTGTCTGATACCTATGTTCTTGCTAGTGTACGCAACCCGTCAAAATTACTCCTCAATATTTGGATAGATACGCATACGCAGATTCAACCCGTCCCAACCCCTCTCCCTTTCCTTATTACAGCACGCCAGTTTGGGCAATTTGTGGGAGAATGTAATCGTCCTAGTGGTTTGCTCGTCAGCCTAACAAGAGGAGTATATATATATATATATATATATATACATATATATATATATATATATATACGTATATATATATATATATATATATGTATATATATATATATATATATAGATGTATGTATACACACACACACATATATATATATATATATATATGTATATATGTATATATATATATATATATATATGTCCTGATGCGTGGTCTTTATTATAACATCCTGCTTTTCCAACTAAGGTTGCTGCTTAGTTAGTAATAATATGTGGAATCATTTACAACCATTATTTCAGAATTAAGGATTGATCACTCTGGATGTTCAATAAATAGATGTTTTTTAATAACAAGAAAACTTTTGTGGATAAAGAAGTGGTTTCATTGTTTGTCAAAGTTCTCTTAATGAATTATTAGATGTTTTGTCGGCTACATATTGTATTCCTATGAGTATCCATTACTGTTATTGATCTCATTTGTTTACTTTGACTTATGTTTTTCCGGTCCCATACAGCAGGGGAACACCACTCTCTACGGGACCTCCACTGTCATTTTATCTTGTTCGTTCCGATTATTCAATATTTCATATCACGCATTGCTCATTTACTGTTAAATTCTTGCTGTCAAATGACTCACAGAATAAGAAAGTCTTCAGTTTCCTTTTGAAAGCCTTGATATCTTCAGTCATTGTCTGATGGGAGCCTATTATGTTGTCTCGAGGCCGCATATTTAAAGGCTTACCAGTAGACATACATCTAGGATTCAATAGTAAGTTTAGCTGCAGTGGTTTCAATAGTAAGTTTAGCTGCAGTGGTAATTCTTGTGACAAATGTTTATGACAACGAGTAATCCCTTGTCTCCTATTTTATTGAACATATATAGGTTTTTTGAGTCAAGATTAGTATCTTCAATTTAGTCCACACAAATTAATTGGTATCGTTATGACGATCTATTGGGTATTCTAAAAGAACATTTTAATATTGAAATTTTTTTTTTTCTCTATCATTGAGGTTGTGGGTACTTGTTGGAAACGTCCCTGCTTGGCTCTGTGCTTGACTGGGGTTCAAGATCCACTCAAAGCTTGATTGTTTCTTGTAGTGTTGCAACTTCACCATCCTTGTGATCTAAGGAGGGGATGTTTGGGAGAGCCCATAGATCTACCTGCAGAGTCATCGGCAGCCATTGCCTGGCTCTACATGGTCCTAGCTTTGGGGGGAGGGGGAGTTTTAGCGCTCCTCACATGTATATATGATCAGTCTCTAAGGCATTGTCCTTTCACTTGTCTCTGCCATTCATGAGTGACCTTTAAACCAAATATTTAATGCACAATTTCCATCTATAGATTATATTTAATATTAAAAGGGAATAAAATAACTGTAGGCCTATGCCGTTCATATACGTTTTGATTTTAGACCAGCTAATAATCTTAAATTTTTCCAGACTTAGAAATCAAACAGTAATTTATCATTTAAAGGCCATTTTAATGATATAAAGCTCCTTATTAATATGCAGTCCTGAGTACATGGAATATGAATTTACAAAATCGAAGAAATTGCCGTTAATGCCAGTTATCCATTTTTTTCCTTTGTGAATAAGAAAAAAAAACAGTTAAAGCTTCGAGTTACACAAAAAGGAAACTGAATAACATACTTTGTTAACTATTTCATGAATGTATTTTTAGACGTCATATCCCTTTGCAAATATCTTGATATAAAGATTATTGTTAAGATATAGTTGCTAATTAAAAAAGAAACTTTAATTAAAAGGAACCCAAGAAATTACAATAATGTTTTATATACTGTATATATATATATATATATATATATATATATATACTTGTATATATATATGTATTATATAATATATACTATATATATATATTATATATATATACTTTATTCCAGTGTTCAGATTGCATTTAACAAACATCGAAAATGTTATAGAAAACTAAAAACTGCTAAAATTTTGATTTTTCATTGCCATTGATTTCTCTTGGGAGTACCATGGAAATAAAGGGTATATGTAAAATTGATCATTTATATGTAGGCTACTTAAGGAAAATATAAAGGATTTTTTTTGTTTGATATTTATACTATAGTAAAAACCAATTCTGTCGTGGCCGCTGAGACGGTTTCTGTTCCCCTGTACAGCGTACCCATGTCAAAATATTTCGACCACTTTAAGGAAAAATGAACACTGCGGTTAGAGACGAGGCCATACAAACTGAGTGAGACTAATGCTACCGTTAATGACAGATGACATTCCTCAGGGTAGGGCTATGCCTAGGGTGCATCCCCACCTTTTTCACTAATCTCACTGGATTAAGACAAGATTAAATCTGCTCTCTCTCTCTTTCTCTCTCTCTCTCTCTCTCTCTCCTCTCTCTCTCTCTCTCTCTCTCTCTCTCTCGTTATCTTGTCGAGCATACAGTATATATTTCATTAGGTACACAGTTAAATAAGCGTAATTTAATAGAATATTATCCGTAAAAATATACTGTTCTTAGCCGTAATTCAGTAAAATACTGGAGAGTGTAATTTTTACCCTACCCTGTTATCTTATTATGGGTTGATGATCATAATATCACCATTTAACGTCTATATTTCCGTTTATTAGACGGTAAATGCCTGGCTACATTTATTACTGAATTTTTATCGGTTTTTCGGCATATTTTTAACAGTGTAAGGTATTCATTTCTAGAAGGATAATTACAACCAAGTACATGTCCCCCAAAATCATAATCCAGGATATTTGCCATTTTTATCCTACCGTCTTAATATGACTCGGACAGATGGTTTGAAATCCGATTGACCTGTCCTTGGAGGTCTCAAGGGTAAATTTATGTAGCAAATATCAGCGAGCCATATTTAATCCCTTGAATGGCTGGTCTTGGGGTATAAATGTAGTGTTTGAGGCAGTGACTGCATTATCTAGTAAACATAAAGCATGGAAACATCTCCAAACCGTGTTCTCTGTCCCAATGCCAGGGAAATAGTACATAGTGTGTACAAATATTTCACAAAAGAGAAGATGAATCGCGGCCCTTTTACTGATGTCACCAAAGCATGTATCCGTACTTCTGAAGCCACAAATGTTCCAGAAAGGGAGAGAGAGAGAGAGAGAGAGAGAGAGAGAGAGAGAGAGAGAGAGAGAGAGAGGGGGGGGGGGAAGATACAACAAAGATTAAATTGACTCTTCCTTTAAGAAATCCTAATCTTATAAGCTGGATGACCATTGATTGACAGATGTGACCCGACCACCATAAGTTTGGAGATATCAGTTATGAAAGATAAGTATCTGACAAAGGCAGCACAATAAAATTAATTTGAAATATCTCCATATATATTGTAGTGTGCCAGGAGAAAAAACAATAACCAAGGAAGTATAGTAAAGCTGATTTTATTTAGACGATTTAGTACAGTTGTAAAGAAAGGGTGAGGAAAATGGGTTGCCTAATCTCTTAATCTGGCTTTATCGTTGTTTTCAAAGGTTTTCGACTTGTCTCTAAAGAGAGATTCCTTCAAGGGAAAATGAACCAAGTGTTTACACTCGAACACGATACCTTTTGGAAATGAGCTCTTCTCAGCGGCCACGACAGAATGGTTTGACTATAGTACCATGTATAACGGCATGTGATGTACACGCTGAGCGCACACAGATCCAATCCTTAC
>NC_090749.1:49594984-49597484 GCF_036898095.1 Palaemon carinicauda | reverse complement strand
AGAGAGAGAGAGAGAGAGAGAGAGAGAGAGAGAGAGAGAGAGAGTATATATATATATATATATATATATATATATATATATATATATATATATATATATATATATATATATATATATATGTACATATATATAAAATTACTTGCTAAGCTACAACCCTAGTTGGAAAAGCAAGATGTTACAAGCCTAGGGACCCCAACACGGAAAATATCCCAGTAAGGAAAGGAAACAAGGAATGATGAAATATTCTAAGAATATTTTATATATATATATATATATATATATATATATATATATATATATATATATATATATATATACATATATATACATTTATACATATGTACATATACTATATATATATATATATATATATATATATATATATATATATATATATATATATATATATATATATATATATATATATATATATATATATATATACATATATATAATATATATCAACTGCAGCTATTTAAAGCCCACTGCAGGACAAATGTCTCAGTCGTGTCCTTATTATTGTCCAGGGTTTTCCTCAGTTTTCCTCACTACGCTGACAATTGTGAATTGGTGATGGTAGGAGACTTTTGTCTTATCACCCACAGTAAACCAACCTAGTATGAGTGCCCTTGACTTGCACAGCTTTGCTGATCATTGCGATGTTCAAGCTCTTCACCATATAAAGGTATCATCATTCAGATGATAGTAGGTTGGCCAAGGCACTATCCACCCGTTGAGATACTGCCACTAGAGAGTTATTGGCTCCTTTGACTGGGCAGACAGTACTACATTGGATCCTTCTCTCTGGTTACGGGTCACTTTCTGTTTCCCTACACATATACCGAATAGTCTGGCCTATTCTTTACAGGTTCTCCACTGTCCTCATACATCTGACAACACTGACATTATCAAAAAAATTTTCTTCACCCCTGGGTTTAACTACTGCACTGTAATTGTTCAGTGGCAACTTTCCTCTTGGTAAGGGTAGAAGAGATTCGTTAGCTATGGTAAGCAGCTCTTCTAGGAGAAGGACACTCCAAAATCAAACCATTGCTCTCTACTCTTAGGTAGTGCCATAGCCTCTGTACCATGGTCTCCCACTGTTTTGGGTTAGAGTTCTCTTGCTTGAGGGTACACTCGGGCACACGGGCAATCTAATTTCTTTTCCTCTTGTTTCATTTTTAAGTTTTTGTAGTTTTTATAGTAAATGTTTATTTTAATGTTGTTACTGTTCTTAAAATATTTTATTTTTCCTCTTTTTCCTTCCCTCACTGGGCTATTTTCCCTGTTGGGACCCCTGGGCTAATAACATCCTTCTTTTCCTTCTAGGGTTGTAGTTCGGCAAGTAATAATGATAATAATAAAGGGTGTGTATATATATATATATATATATATATATATATATATATATATATATATATATATATATATTCAAATAAGCCATATATATTTTTTTGATACATTACTGTCTGGATTCTCTTAACGACCTCGGGATCAGAGCCCCAGGCGAAATCACACAAAGACAAGAGCTTGGCTCCGGCCGGGAATCGAACCCTGGTCGGCAAGCTTGTATAGACAGTGACTAAGCCACTTGGCCAAGTGGCTTAGTCACTGTCTATACAAGCTTGCCGACCAGGGTTCGATTCCCGGCCGGAGCCAAGCTCTTGTCTTTGTGTGATTTCGCCTGGGGCTCTGATCCCGAGGTCGTTAAGAGAATCCAGACATTAATGTATCAAAAATATATATGGCTTATTTGAATATGAAAAACACGTAAAAATGTGCAAAAATTTATCATATATATATATATATATATATATATATATATATATATATATATATATATATATATATATATATATATATATATATATATATATATAGAATTGAAGAACATTACAACATTCCCATTCTTTTTCAAAGTTATTAATCAAGGATGAACCCACATCTCTCTCTCTCTCTCTCTCTCTCTCTCTCTCTCTCTCTCTCTCTCTCTCTCTCAAATGTCGTCGAAAACATTGTTAGAAAATAACAAATCTTCCATCCATTATTCGTCCGTCTATCTTCCCATAAGAGAGACTTTAATGCCATCAAGTGCTAAGGATCCTTTGTTCCGTCTTGGTGGAAATATCCTTCTCCTTCCGTAGATCTTTTGTCTCCTTGACAAGGATGATTTTGAGTGGCGGGTTCCATATTCCCTGAAGATCGTAATGGAGTCTTAGACCATGTTTGGAAGATGTTATTTTCTTGAATGATATTCTTTACTGGCAGTTTCTCAAGTCTTGAATATTGGAGCTACCATGAGAGATTACCCCTTTCTTACTTCAGCCAACGAAGCTGGGAGGAGGTTATGTGTTCTTCCTTGCCTGTCTGTTTGCCTGTTTTGTGTGATCATTTTCCTGTCCACAATTTTACTCATAGTGTAGTGAAACTTTCAGGGATTAATTGTTATGTTGAGGCGTGGAAGTGATTCAATTTTTCAAGTCCTATGTCAAAGGTCAAG
>NC_090749.1:49577484-49579984 GCF_036898095.1 Palaemon carinicauda | reverse complement strand
GCCAGGGGTTGGTGCAGATATGGGGGACAGTTGCAGGTATACACACACAAATAAATATGAAGGCGAAAGAGCAAATATAATAGAAAAGTTGGATTTTTTTAATGGCAGAATTCCGGGAAATGAAGAAAAGAACATCATATCAGAACAGGAAGGAAGCATGGGAGAATCCATATTACTACCAATATTAAATAATGGGGATGAAACACAAACCATAATAAGTAATGAATGCACAGGGTTTAGTCACGAGTAACTCTAAAAGGAAAATAGAGTTCTTAGAAGAACTAACCCAAATTGAAAAAATAGATATATTAAATATAAGTGAAACATGGTATTCCCAAGAGACTGGCAGTGATGACCAGATAAAGGGTTTCCAAACTTATAGTCAGACAGAAAAAATAGGAATCAAGGGGGAACCGCAATATATGGAAGAGACATAAATCAAGGAAAAGTATGTGAAAAAATACAGCAACACAGAATGTGAATTGATTGCGGTAGAATTTGAATTTGAAAAACTAATGAATATTGTAGTTTACAGACCCCCAAACACTAAGGAGTTTGACATAATAATAGAAAAAATAGATGATATATGTAGAAACCATAAAGACTGGAATATACTCATATCCGGAGATTTTAACTTTCCTTTCGTGGATTGGAAAGAACAGATAGAAGAAAGTGGTTGTATGTATACATATAAAAAAGATAGTAATAGTAGCGCAGAAGATAAGAGGCAATTTGAAAAGCTTCAAGATATGCTATTAGAACATAATATGCAACAAATAAACCACATTCCAACAAGAAAGGAAAATGTCCTAGATCTAGTATTGTGATTGAGGTGAATTATGTTAAAGAAATAATAGTGTATAACACGGGAATTTCAGACCACAATGTCATAGAATTGATAGTTCATTCCAAAGCAAGTGATCACAGAATTAATAAAAGCACAAAACTTTGGGAAGGATATGGAAAATATAACTTTTACAGTAAGAATATAAAATGGTCAGAAATAAATGAAGAACTGAATAAAGAATGGAAAAATGTATTTATAAGTGATAATATACAGGTAAATACGGATATACTGTACAAAATACTGGAGAAAATTGTTGAAAAATATGTACCGAAAAAAAACAATAAACAAAAGACGTGCATACCAAGAGACAGAAGGATCTTATTTCAGAAAATTAAAAAGTGGAAGAAAAATCTTGCAAAAGAAAAAAATGTGTTGAAAATGAGGGAAATAAAATGTAAGATAGAAAATGCAGAACAAAAGATTATACAGTCGAAAGAAAATGAAAAAAGGGACTTAGAAGAAAGGACACTTCAAAATATAAAAAGAAACCCCAAAGTACTTTATCCTATGCAAAAAAGATGAATAAAAGGAGAATAGAAATAGGCCCTCTAAGAATTGAAGGATGGCTAACGAATGAAAAAAAGGAAATATGCAACATATTAGCAGAAAAATATAAGAGTGAGTTCACGCCAAGAATTGCGAATGAGAATAATGAAACAGAAATGAGAGAAGAAAATGTTGAATATCTAACGGATATAGATATTAATGAAGCAGATATTGTCACGGCTATAAACGAAATTAAAAATGGATCGGCAGCCGGACCAGATGGAGTTCCAGCGATTTTGTTAAAAAAAACTGCAAACACTATCGCGAAGCCACTTGCAATACTGCTAAGACAGAGTATAGATATGAGCGAGATATATGTTAAACATAAACTAGCTTATATAACCCCTATCTTCAAAAGTGGATCAAGACTAGAGGCAAGCAATTATAGACCTGTTAGTCTAACATCACATATTATGAAAGTGTATGAGAGGGTAATAAAAAAGAAAATAATGAACCATTTGGTCAAAAATAATTTGTTTAATATGGGTCAACATGGTTTCGTACCTGGAAAAAGTACACAGACCCAACTGATAGCTCACTATGAAAACATATACAATAATATGATAAATGAAAAAGACACAGATGTGATCTATCTAGATTTTGCAAAAGCCTTTGACAAGGTAGACCATAACATATTGGAGAAAAAAATGAGAAAGCATAATATTGTGGGAAAGATAGGAAAATGGGTAAAAGAATTCCTGCAAAACAGAAAACAGATAGTGGTTGCAAATGACGAGAAATCAGATGAAGCCCAGGTAATATCTGGTGTGCCCCAAGGTACGGTATTAGCTGCACTGCTATTTGTTATTATGATCTCAGACATAGACTGTGATGTTGAAAACTCTGTAGTGAGAAGTTTCGCCGATGACACAAGAATAAGTAGAGAAATTACTTGTGATGAAGATAGGAACTCACTACAAAGAGATCTAAACAAAATATATGAATGGGCGGAGATAAATAGGATGGTATTTAACTCCGATAAATTCGAATCAATAAATTATGGAAACAGAGAAGGAATGGTGTATGCATACAAGGGACCTAATAATGAGACAATCACAAACAAGGAAGCAATTAAAGACCTTGGTGTAATTTTAAATAGGAATATGT
>NC_090749.1:49567484-49572484 GCF_036898095.1 Palaemon carinicauda | reverse complement strand
ATTTTGATAATCAAGCTAGAGACAGTTATGGAATTAAGAGGAAATAAGAAGAGATACAAGATACAAGAATCTATCACTATCACAGGCAAGATATTTACTTCCAATTCTCAAATCCAATTAAACTATCCGAATATTTTTCGTGTTTGACTGAAACATTCTCTTCGATATAACTTCAACAATTAGATCATTTTAATCCAGAATTATTCTCTTTACTTAATCATTTACTATCAGATGATAATATCAAGAGCAACCTCAAATATCTCTTTTATTAAAAAGATATTTACTTTTGGTTGGCAAAGAACGTCTCCATCACAGCTCAGCCCAGAGCGATAGTGACCCCGGAATCCCAGAATCAACTTCATTTTCTTTTGCCGGGACGTGTAATTGGCTCGACTAGATTCCCGGATATTTGTATGCTTGTTCCCAATCGCAGGGAAAGAAATAGCGCGTATCTTCACGTTAATTGCAAATTGCAAAGGTCAATTTTATCGGAAAGGTTGACGGCAGAACGGGCAATGTTACAGCGATGAATTTTAGAGTTTTCGGTTAAAGCTGATTTCCTCATTTGTTTGGTAAGGATTTGGTGGGAGTTCGAGATGGTTTCATTGGGGCCGCGGCCTTTTACAGATTTTAATGAAGTATATGATTATGAATATTTATTTGTATATACATATGTGTGTGATTCTTTGTGTTAACATACATAGGATGTATATACATATATATATATATATATATATATATATATATATATATATATATATATATATATATATATATATATATATATACCCTATGTATATTAACAGATTAGTGGACTAAAAATGGCTGCATTTGTGTAAGTGTATGTGAGTGAAAATTTTATCAGTAGCATTTGTGATTTTGATTTATACAGATAAGATAAAAATCTAACTTTATCTACCTAGGCATCACAGACCCAAGTTTAAATGATTTTATGATAAGAATATCTGACTGTGCAAATATTCGAACCTATGTTTGATTGCAAGAAAATAAGTATTAAGTATCCTAAACATTTTAAGATTGTGGTAGCCTATTGGAAACGTCCCTGCATGGCGATTTACTGGACTGGGATTCGAGTCCCACTCGAGCTCGATGGTTTATTTTAGTGTCTGCAACCTTACTATCTTTGTGAGCTAAGGATATGGGGGTTTGGGGGAGCAGTCATTGCCTGGCCCTTCCTGGTCCTAGCTTGTGTGGAAAAGGGGCTTGGGCGCTGGTCGTACGTATGCATGATCACTCTCTGGGGGCAATGTCACTATCCCTTGCCTCTGCCATTCATGAGCGATCTTTAAACCTCCACTCTCTTCCCTTTTATCTGTTGGGGACAGAAATTAAGATGGGGAATTAAAGTCCGGGGACCTCTCATCCCCCATTCCTTCCCCAGGTCTCCATTCCACTTAGGGGAGGAAGAAAGTTCAAAAGGAGGAAGTAAAAATCGTGGGGAAATGTTATTATGAGGAAGGACAAAGTTATTCCGGTAGTTTGATATACTCAGGAATTGCTTTTTTTCTTTCCTTTCTTTCAAATAGTACGAAAAAAAAGTTTCATTACGCTTCCTCTTAGTTAATTGCTTATACTGTATTAACATGTAGGCTTACCGTTGAAATTCTTGTCTGTTTGCATATATATATATATATATATATATATATATATATATATATATATATATATATATATATATATATATATATATATATATATATATGAATATAAGCTGTTGCTAGTCTACTGCAGAACCAATGTCTTAGACATATCCTTCCACTCCCGTCTGTTTATGGTCTTTCTTTGCCAGTCTAAATCAGCTAAAATTCTTAGCTCGTCAATCCATCGTCTTGTCTTCCTTCCCCTGCTTCGTTTACAGTCTTTAGGGACCCAGTTTCTTACAATTCTTGTCCATCTATTATCTATCACACACACACACATACACATATATAATTATGCACTTGTATAAGTAAATAAACATCTGGTTTACTTTTTCACTGTTGAAACCTCCCACATTATAAAAATGTGTATGTATCAACATGATTTCTGTATTGTATTATACATCCGTGCATTTACTAACACCCTTTCTTCACGATCTTGTTTATCCAAGTCTTTTTTTTCATATACCTTGTAACACAAACAAAGAAACAAACAAACAAACAAACAAATAGTAACCTAACCGAGACGGAGAACCAAAACCCAGGTTTTTCTTCGGTATATATCAACCTTAGTGAGAGAAACTTTAATGAAATTGGCTACGGGGAAATGAAACCATTTTTTTTTTCGGAGGCTACAAAAGTGCTCGGAAGTCTGCTGTTCCTAACCCCATTTAACCCCAGCGTCCAACCCACAACCTCTCTACATGTTTTACTTTCCCTTACTGCTTCCTTTTAGCCCTGAGGGGAAGGGGGAGGGGGAAGGGGGGAGTGAGGAGAGCAAGGGGAGATGGGAGGCAAAGTAGTTTGTATCTTTCTTGCCTTATAATCTGTTCGAGTCTTTGCGGTAAAATTTGTGGGATGAGTCTTGGGACATTAGACAGAGTTGCTAGCTACCACTTTTTGAGATCTTGAAGTGGAACTGCTAGAAGCATCTTTTGGTCTCTTTCTGGAAAAGTTGTGTCTCTTGGTCTTTTTCTGGAAAAGTTGCTTCTTTTTGGTCTCTTTCTGGAAAAGTTGCCTCTTTTGGTCTCTGGAAAAATTGCCTATTTTTTATCTCTGTCTGGAAAAGTTGCCTCTTTTGATCTCTTTCTGGAAAAGTTGCCTATTTTTGGTCTCTTTCTGGAAAAGTTGCGTCTTTTGGTCTCTTTCTGGAATAGTTGCGTCTCTCGGTCTCTGCCTGGAAAAGTTGTGTCTCCTGGTGTCTGTCTAGAAAAGTTGCCTCGTTTGATCTCGTTTTAGAAAAGTTGCCTCTTTTGGTCTCTTTCTGGAATAGTTGCGTCCTTGGGTCCCTTTCTGAAAAAGTGGCCTCTTTTGGTCTCTTTCTAGAAAAGTTGAGTCTTTTGGTCACTTTCTGGAAAAGTGGCCTCTATTGGTCTCTCCCTGGAAAAGTTGCGTCTTTTGGTCTCTCTGGGAAAGTTGCCTATCTCTAGTATCTTTCTGGAAAAGTTGCCTCTTTTGGTCTCTCTCTGGAAAACTTTCCTCTTTTGGTCTCTCTCTGGAAAAGTTGCCTATCTTTGATCTCTTTCTGGAAAAGTTGCGTCTTTTGATCTCTCTAGAAAAGGTGCCGAATGTCCCTTGATATCTGGCAAAATTACTGAATATAATTTTTGAGGCTTCTTTTAGCGTCTTTCTGGCAAAGTTGCTGAATGTTCCGTTTTAATTTCTTGGAGAGGAACTTCCAGAGGCCTCTCTTGGTATCTCTGGCTAAGTTACCTAATACAATATTTTAGTACCTGGAGTGAAATAGCCAGAGCCTTTTAGCATCTTTCTGACAAAGTTGCCCAATGTTCCTGTTTGATTCCTTGGAGAGGATCTACCAGAAGCCTTGCCTGGTATCTCTGGCAAAGTTGCCAAATACAATTTTTGAGTATGCAGAGTGAAATAGCCATAGGCTTCTTTTAGCATCTTTTTGGTAAAGTTGCCGAATGTCCCTTTACAATTTCTTGGAGAGGAACTGCCAGAGGCGTCTCTTGGTGTCTCTGGAAAAGTTGCCAAATACCTTTTTTAGGACTCAAAGTGAAATAGCCAGAGACCTCTTTTTTTGTCTTTCTGGAAAAGTTGCCGAATGTCCCTTACAATTTCTTAGAGAAAAAATGGCAGTGACCTCTCCTGATATATCTGAAAAAGTTGCCAAACACCCCTTTTTGAGTCCTTCGATTAGAAATGCCAGAGCCTCTCTCGGTGTCTCGGGCAAAGTTGCCAATTACATTTTTTCAGTACTACGAGTGAAACATTCTAAGGCCTTCTTTGTTGTCTTTCAGGTAAAATTGTTGAATGCCCCTTTGTGACTGCTTAGTGTAGAATAGCCAGATGCATTTTAATGTGATCCTGATAAATTTCTCATAGGTTTCTTAACAAGACCTTGGAATAGAATTGAAAAAGGTCTCTTTTTGTCTCTTTTAGTCTTTCAGACAGTGTTACCAGAGAGCTCTTTTCAAGTTATTGAAGCAATATTGTCAAAGACATCTTTTAAACCTTTCAGAACATTTTCCAATTGATTCCTTACGAGTACTCACATCGAAGTATCCAAAGACCTATTTTCAAATCCTTGAGGATGTTATTTGAATGAATCTTTGTGTATTTTGTTTATATGTTTAGCCTTTCACTGAGATATAAGAGGTTCTTTTCTATGCTTTGCTCTTGTATTCTAGTCGTGGTTAGAGAAGAGCATTAGGATGTCCGTTCTATGAGGTTTTACTCTTGAATAGGTTTACGAGTTTTCTTTCATGATCAAACAAGCTTTTTACCTTTGGGTTGGGAATGTATTCATATGAAGAAGTTTAGACATACAAAATTTTCACATAAAAAGAAAAAAAAATAAATTAAATTAAAACACATCAAATGCTAAGCAAAGAGGAAGAAATGAATACTCTAAAGATCTTGATTACTTCTTAAAGTACAAAACTTGGAAATAATATAAATATGCGAGAACAAAAAATCAGGCGATAAACGTAAGAATCGCGATTATAAAAAATAAGTACTTTGAAAAGGGATAAGCTACTTTGCTTATCATCCCTATATGATCAAGAACAAATGTCGGCCTCTCTCTCTCTCTCTCTCTCTCTCTCTCTCTCTCTCTCTCTCTCTCTCTCTCTCTACATGTATATATATATATATATATATATATATATATATATATATATATATATATATATATATATATATATTTATATATATATGCATATATATATATATATGTTTGTATATATATGTATATATATATATATATATATATATATATATATATATATATATATATATATATATATATATATATATATATATATATCTAAGCGGCAACAACAATCTCCCATAAATAGGCCAAACTGCCGTGTGGTAGTT
>NC_090749.1:49554984-49562484 GCF_036898095.1 Palaemon carinicauda | reverse complement strand
TTTGGTCTCAACAAACCTGGAATTTATTTGTGAGAGAGGGAGGGGGGGGGGGTTCCATTGTTGCTGTAGAACGGACAAACGGAATTTGGTGATTTGAGGAAAATGGGTGTACAAAAGTAGATGGTTTTCTTGAAAAATGCTATTTATAAAGTTTGAGAGATTTTGTCAATTCCGAAAAGGGGGTTGTGGTAAATGCCACCAGTACACCACACGTTGTGCTCTGTAGGCGTTATCAATGTGTTTTTGCTGCATTCTTTCAGTCTCCAAAGCTAATTGCGTTTCAACTTTTTTTTTTCTATTTTACTTTTGACCCAATTTTATAAATTTAGTTATTTTCTGTTTACGTTATATATAGTTGTTATTCTGAATAGATTTATCAATTAATGGAAATTAAAATTGCTTAAGATAACATATCGTAGGCCTACTCGTTCATGTTTCTTCACTTATATAAAGCATGCACAACGATTATTATTATTATTATTATTATTAAGTTGGAAGGAGGTTACGTTTACACCCCTGTTTGTTTGTTTGTTAGTATGTGTTTCTTGTGAACAGTTTTCTAGTCACAATTTTAAACGGACAGTAATAAAGCTTGCAGGAATTAACTGTTATGTAAAATACTGGAAATTATTCAATTTTGAAAGGTCAAGGTCTTGGGTCAAGTAAAATTTCCAATTCACTTAATCAGCCATAACTTTGGACATCGTTGTCACAGAGACTTCAAACTTGGTTCATGTTTGACTCTATGAAAATCCAAGCCCGTTAATACATGTTAAGGTTAATCGTCAAGGTTGAGAAATAAGCTGGCACGACGGAGGTCTGCGCTCTTTGGAGTGCCCCCTAGTTTATTATTATTATTATTATTGTTATTATTATTATTATTGTCGACGAAATAAACGTTTTTATTTTTCTCGCCAAGGGTAGGCCTACGTTGGGTACTTTCAAAAGTTAAACAAATTATATTCAATTATTTCAGTTTTGCTGCATTAATCTTCCTGTTATGCCATCGAACACAGTTTTACTCTGTTGTGAAACGACACACACTCTCTCTCTCTCTCTCTCTCTCTCTCTCTCTCTCTCTCTCTCTCTCTCTCTCTCTCTCTCTCTCTCTCTCTCTCTCTCTCTCTCTCAAACGAAAGCCAATCTGGATACATCAATGTCATTTGAAACAATTTTCGGTGACAACTGTTAAAGACGTTGAATTTTTTAAATCCGGAGAATTTGGATTTTGATTTTCATGTTGGCTTTAATGCGCAAAGAACTTTAGTTTAATGGCTTTGAATATTAACGATAAATTTATTTATATTTAATTTGATTATGAAATACAATGTATTTGACATTAAACTATTCCACTGCAGGACAAAAAGCCTCAGACACGTCCTTACACTCGGGTCTGTCTATGGTCTTTCTATGCCAGTCTATGCCCAAAGATTTCCTTCGTTCGTCAATCCATTGTTTTCTCTCCCTTCTCCTGTTTTGGTTGCAACGTCTAGGGACCCATTAAGTTATTCTTAATATCCATCTGTTGTCTGTCATTCTCATTATATATCCTGCCCACCTCCATTTCTTTTTCATGTAAATTGTTAGAATATCCTCTACTTAAGTTAGCTCCCGTATCAATGTTGCTCTTTGTCTGTCTTAGTTATTCCCATCATTATCTATTTTTCTTTTGTTCTTTGAGCTGTAACTAGCTTATATTCTAAGGCTTTAGAGAGCTTCCAAGTTTCTGATATATATGCATATAGGCCTACACTAATATATAATTATATGTGGTTTTGTTCGATTTAAAAATTCATCCAGCTTATTATTAATTTCCAACTTTGCCGTTAGATAATTCAAGTTAGTTAATTAAATACTAGATTACAGCAACAAAGAGATGGAGCTGGGGGGAGAGTGACTGCTCCCCGCACTCTAGTTTTGGGGTGTTTGAATGTGCGTGGATGTAGTACGATAGAGAGTAAAAGATGTGAGATTGGAAGTATGTTTAGAGGTAGAAGGATGGATGTATTGGCCTTGTGTGAGACAAAGATGAAAGGAAAGGGTGAAGTGATGTTTGGTGAAATGTCTGGTAGAGTGTCTGGGATTGAAAGGGGAAGAGCGAGAGAGGGTGTGGCTTTATTGCTGAGTGAATGGATGACAGGTAAAGTAGTGGAATGGAAGGAGATATCATCTAGGTTAATGTGGGTAAGGGTTAGGTTGGGTAGGGAGTGTTGGGCGTTTGTCAGTGCGTATGGGCCAGGTAGTGAGAAAAGTGAAGAAGAGCGGAATGAGTTCTGGAATGAATTAACTAGGTGTGTAGAAGGACTGGGTAGAAGGAATTATGTAGTTGTTATGGGTGACTTAAATGCTAGAGTGGGCGCTGGAGAGGTAGAAGGTGTCATTGGGAAGTATGGCGTACCAGGTGAAAATGAGAGTGGTGAGAGACTGGTAGATATGTGTGTTGAACAAGAGATGGTAATAAGTGCTAGCTTTTTTAAAAAGAAAGATAAAAATAAGTATACATGGGTAAGAGGGGCAAATGGAAGAGTAGTAGAAAGGGCATTAATGGATTATGTGTTGATAACTAAAAGAATGTTTGGAAGATTGAAAGACGTGCACGTGTTTAGGGGTATGGCTAACGGTATGTCCGATCATTTTTTGGTGGAAGGAAAATTAGTTGTAGCAAAAGAGTCGGGGAATAGAGTAGGTTGATGTAAAAGGGAGCTAGTGAGGGTTGAAGAGCTAATAAAACCGGGGGTAAAAAGTAAATATCAGGAAAGGTTGAAAATGGCATATGACGAGGTGAGAGTAAGAGAAACTGGTAATTCAGAGGAGGAGTGGAAGTTAGTAAAAGAAAATTTTGTTGGGATTGCAAGTGATGTATGTGGCAAGAAGGTTGTTGGAGGCAGCATGAGGAAGGGCAGTGAATGGTGGAATGAAGGAGTGAAGGTAAAAGTGGAAGAGAAAAAGAGGGCTTTTGAAGAATGGCTGCAGAGTAATAGTATAGAGAGGTATGAAAAATATAGAGAGAAAAAGGTGGAAGTAAAGCGCAAGGTACGTGAGGCAAAGAGGGCAGCTGACCTGAGGTGGGGTCAGGGACTGGGTCAGTCATATGAAGAGAATAAGAAGTTTTGGAAAGAAGTGAAGAGAGTAAGGAAGGCCGGCGCAAGAATTGAAGAGACTGTGAAAGATGGAAATGGAAGGTTGTTAAAAGGAGAGGAGGCAAGGAAAAGGTGGGCGGAATATTTTGAAAGTTTGCTGAATGTTGAGGATGATAGGGTGGCAGATATAATTGCTGTTCCAGGTGTTGAGGTGCCAGTGATGGGAGATGAGAATGAGAGAGAGATTACAATAGAGGAAGTGAGGAGAGCACTAGATGAAACGAGAGTAGGAAAAGCATCTGGTATGGATGGTGTGAAAGCTGAGATGTTGAAGGAAGGGGGTGTGACTGTACTTGAATGGTTGGTGAGATTGTTTAATGTGTGTTTTGTGTTGTCAATGGTACCAGTAGATTGGGTCTGTGCATGTATTGTACCACTATATAAGGGTAAGGGAGATGTGCATGAGTGTTGTAATTCAAGAGGTATTAGTTTGTTAAGTGTAGTTGGAAAAGTGTATGGGAGAGTACTGATTAATAGGATTAAGGATAAAACAGAGAATGCAATCTTGGAAGTACAGGGTGGTTTTAGAAGAGGTAGGGGTTGTATGAATCAGATTTTTACAGTTAGGCAGATATGCGAGAAATATTTAGCAAAAGGTAAGGAGGTGTATGTTGCGTTTATGGATCTGGAGAAAGCATATGATAGAGTTGATAGGGAAGCAATGTGGAATGTGATGAGGTTATATGGAGTTGGTGGAAGGTTGTTGCAAGCAGTGAAAAGTTTCTACAAAGGTAGTAAAGCATGTGTTAGAATAGGAAATGAAGTGAGTGATTGGTTTCCGGTGAGAGTGGGGCTGAGACAGGGATGTGTGATGTCGCCGTGGTTGTTTAACTTGTATGTTGATGGAGTGGTGAGAGAGGTGAATGCTCGAGTGCTTGGACGAGGATTAAAACTGGTAGGCGAGAATGATCATGAATAGGAGGTAAATCAGTTGTTGTTTGCGGATGATACTGTACTGGTAGCAGACACAGAAGAGAAGCTTGACCGACTAGTGACAGAATTTGGAAGGGTGTGTGAGAGAAGGAAGTTGAGAGTTAATGTGGGTAAGAGTAAGGTTATGAGATGTACGAGAAGGGAAGGTGGTGCAAGGTTGAATGTCATGTTGAATGGAGAGTTACTTGAGGAGGTGGATCAGTTTAAGTACTTGGGGTCTGTTGTTGCAGCAAATGGTGGAGTGGAAGCAGATGTACGTCAGAGAGTGAATGAAGGTTGCAAAGTGTTGGGGGCAGTTAAGGGAGTAGTAAAAAATAGAGGGTTGGGCATGAATGTAAAGAGAGTTCTATATGAGAAAGTGATTGTACCAACTGTGATGTATGGATCGGAGTTGTGGGGAATGAAAGTGATGGAGAGACAGAAATTGAATATATTTGAGATGAAGTGTCTGAGGAGTATGGCTGGTGTATCTCGAGTAGATAGGGTTAGGAACGAAGTGGTGAGGGTGAGAACGGGTGTAAGAAATGAGTTAGCGGCTAGAGTGGATATGAATGTGTTGAGGTGGTTTGGCCATGTTGAGAGAATGGAAAATGGCTGTCTGCTAAAGAAGGTGATGAATGCAAGAGTTGATGGGAGAAGTACAAGAGGAAGGCCAAGGTTTGGGTGGATGGAGCGAAGAAAGCTCTGGGTGATAGGAGGATAGATGTGAGAGAGGCAAGAGAGCGTGCTAGAAATAGGAATGAATGGTGAGCGATTGTGACGCAGTTCCGGTAGGCCCTGCTGCTTCCTCCGGTGCCTTAGATGACCGCGGAGGTAGCAGCAGTAGGGGACTCAGCAGTATGAAGCTTCATCTGTGGTGGAAATGTGGGAGGTTGGGCTGTGGCACCCTAGCAGTACCAGCTGAACTCTGCTGAGTCCCTGGTTAGGCTGGAGGAACGTAGAGAGTAGAGGTCCCTTTTTTTGTCCCTTTGGTATATGTATGTATGATCTTCCATTTCTCTGATTAAATATACATTTATTAACGAACTATTCTCTGTCAGCCATGATTTTAGAAAAAATACTATGTGTAGTAGTTGCTTATGCCAACATTTCATGCCCTCTGTTTCTGTTTGTTGAGACACGCACAAACTTCATCAAATATGTTTTTAAAGGTGTGTTTAGAGATACTTTTTATTTCTTCTAACAACCTTTTTTATATATTCTTTTTAGTCATTTGAGGAGTTTTCACTTGATAATAGACAATAGGGTGGCTGGGCCACACTGATTTTAACGGGTCACTGTAGTCTTTAGCAATTTTATTGTTTGGTACGTAAAATTGTTTACAATCTTTGCTACAAAATTAATTGTTTTGTTTATTCCCGATATCGAGATATTTGTTATATAAAGACTGGCAGGCACCCTTAATATATATGCATATTGAGAGAGAGAGAGAGAGAGAGAGAGAGAGAGAGAGAGAGAGAGAGAGAGAGAGAGAGAGATTTGCCTTATTCTAGAAGGGTCAAACAGGATTTACTTTAAGGGCTGCTTTTCCGGTCCTATACAGCAAGGGAGCCCTACGCTCTACAGGACCTCCACAGTCGTTTTATCATGTTCGTTCAAGAGCATTCAACATTTCTTGCAACATATCGCTCGTTTATTGTCAAATCCACAAAGGGAGAAGTTTTTCTCAAAAGAGTTGGCCGAAGTGTACTAAAAAAAAAAGGAAAAAATCCTTTTTGGTGACTCGTGTTTCAGACTTGCCATTTGAAATTGGGAGACTTTTAATTTGAAACTTCTTCATATTGGCTTCAACTTTTGCAGCTTAATGAGCAAGGGACGTTGTTATGACTTTCATTGTTATTTATTAATGTATTTTGAGTTTTTTTTTTTTGCAAAACACAATGTAATTGCAACAATATTATATGTGCATACATACGCACATAATTATATATATATATATATATATATATATATATATATATATATATATATATATATATATATATATATATATATAAAACGCAATTAATGAGTAGGGATTAACGTTCTGTATTAGTCAGGGCCACTCATAGTAGGTTGACTTATTGTGAGCAGTCATTCTCCCACCATCACCAATCCTCAGTTGGATAGCGTGGGGATAAAAAGTGGCCAAACCCAAAAATCAATTACTATTACTGCTACTGCTACTACTACTGCTACTACTACTAGCAGCAGCTAAGCTACAACCCTTTTTCGAAAAGCAAGATGCTATAATCTTAAGGGCTCCAGCAGGGAAAAATAGACCAGTGAGGAAAGGAAATAAGGAAAAAATTAAACTACAAGAGAAATTTTGAAAAAAATCAAAATAAAATATTTTAATTGTATTAAACTTCATCTTTCATATATAAACTATAAAAACTTCTAAGAACAAAAGGATGAAAAACAAGATAAAATAGTTTGCCCGATTGCATACTACCCTCAAACATGAGAACTCTAACCTAGTTGATATGTTTGAAGCCATTGTCCTTCAGTGAACTACTAGTAGCTGCATTTTCTGTATATTCTAATACATATTTACAGACACATTTATATGTCATTCTAAAAATTAATTTTTCCACCAAATTGTTTATTGCTAACTTTGCTGTTAGGTAATTTGAGTTATTAATTGAATACGAGAATACTTCTTCCGTTTCTCTGAGTAAAATATACATTTACTAACTAAATGTTTTCTGTCGGCATTAATTTTATATCCACAATACTTTCTGCCATTCATGTTCTAATATTAGTGCGTTCTGTAACTTCTGTTTGCAAATCTTACTCACTAACTTTTTGTCAATTTTTTTTCCTTAGGGTGATTTTTATTCCTCAAATATTTTTTTTTTAAATTTATTTTATTTATCATTATACTTTTTCAGTTATTTGAGGCATTTTCAGTTAACAATATACAATTGGGATGTCTAGGCCAAACACAGGTTTTAAGCTTCACGTTTTAACGGGTCACAATTGACCTTTAACTTTTATTGTTTACAATCTTTACTTGAGGTAGGTAGTAGGTTGGCCAAGGTACCAGCCACCCGTTAAGTCTTCAGTCCGAGAGTTATTAGGTCCTTTGACTAGCCAGGTAATACTACATTGGATTCCTCTTTCTGCTTACGAAACATTTTTCCTTTGCCTACACATACAACGAATAGTCTGGTCTATTCCTTACGCATCGCACTCTTTCCTTTTACACTTGACAACATTAAGATAATCGAAAAATGTTTCTCCTCTTAAGGGGTTAATTACTTCACTGTAATTGTTCAGTAGCTACTTTCCACTTGGTAAGGATAGAAGTTTGTCTTGGAAAAGAATACTCCAAATCAAAGCATTGTTTTCTAGTCTTTTGTAGTGCCATAGCCTATTATGTACCATGGTCTTCCACTGTCTTGGGTTAGAGTTCTCTTGCATGAGGGTACACTCGGCCACACTA
>NC_090749.1:49544984-49552484 GCF_036898095.1 Palaemon carinicauda | reverse complement strand
TTTATTGAACATATATATGTTTTTTGAGACTAGATTAGTATCTTCAATTCAGTCCACATAAATTAATTGGTAATGTTATGATGATCTATTGGGTATTCTAAAAGAACGTTTTAATATTGAGGGTGTTTTTTTTTTTTTGGCTATCATCGTGGTTTTGGGAACATGTTGGAAACGTCCCTTCTTGGCTATATGCTTGACTGGGGTTCAAGATCCACTCAAAGCTCGATAGTTTCTTGTAGTGTTTGCAACTTCACCATCCTTATGAGCTAAGGATGGGATGTTTGGGAGAGTCCATAGATCGACCTGCTGAGATGTAAACGAGCTAAATTCATATAGGCCCATTTCAAATTTATCCTACATGTCCAAGCTTATTGAAAAAATCATAAGTGAGCAATTGTGGGCTCATATTGATGAGTTAGAGGTATTCCCGGAAAATCAATCGGCCTAAAGAGCTAATCACTCTACAGAAACTACCTTATGCTCAATAATGAATGATATGATAGGTGTTCTTGATGTGGGAAATTGTGGAATTTTGATTGTTAGATCTTAGTGCTGCTTTTGATACTGTTGTGCACGAGTACTTACTTGACGACTTAAAGTCCATTGGAGTGAATGAGGAAGCACTGGAATTTTTTGCGAAGTTACTTAACGAATAGGAAGACTATTGTAGAAGTTTCTGGAAACCGATAAAGTGAGAAAATTCTTATGAAAGGTGTACCACAACGTAGTGTTCTGGTCCCCTATCTTGTTCAACATATATACTATCGAGCTATCACACATCTTGAAAAAACAAAAAGTGGGCTTCAAGCTATATGCAGATGATACTCAGTTCTACCTTTCAATTTCAACAACACAAGATACATAGAAGAGAATTGATGAGATAATGACTGAAATAAAAACATGGATGCAGAGGAAAAAGCTTAAATTAAATGATGATAAAACAAAATGTATGTTTTTTGGCATAAAGGTGGCTTTGAAGAATTACCAGTTATTTCAAGGTATAAAAATTGGTGACGCTGATATTAGAATTGTGCCTGTTGTGAAAAATTTGGGTGTACTGATAGACTGTAATTTGTCAATGAGGGATCGAATAGTAAACACAGTGAAAGTGTGTAACTATATCCTGAGAAACATAGCATTTGTTAGAAAATATTTAACAGAGGGCAGTACACAAATTTTAGTGATGAGTCACATAATATCAAGTCTGGGTTAATGCAATTCTCTGTATTAAAAATTGCCCAATACACTACTAAAAAAGCTTCAAAGTGTACAAAACCGGGCGGCTAGACTGATAAAAGGCATTAAACTTTAGGAGAGAATAACTCCTGCATTGATCGATCTATATTGGTTACCTGTTAAGGCTAGAATTGAATTTAAAATTTGCTCGTTTACTCACAAAGCATTTACAAGTGATAAGTGTAAATATCTTTGTGATTGCTTGGTCCCCTACCCTCAAGCTACCAGCGCTGTTGTAAGAGTTAGACGTGCCGATGACCCACATAGACTATTCGCAATTAGTGTGAATCATGCAATAGGAGGAAGAACGTTTAGTTATGCTGCACCGAGACTCTTTAACGACCTTCCACTCGATGTCAAGAATAGCAATAATGTGGCAGCTTTCAAGAAAAACCGGAAGACTTATCTTTTTAGAAAGTGTTATTATAGTGACCTGAAAACTATTAATCCTGAATACAAATGCTAGCGAAATAGCTGATAAGATACAGAGGAAAATATTAACTGGAAAGAAATTATTTTTCACACACCAAGGCCCGCCTGAACAGACTTTTAGTGCTCATCATATGTATATATGATCAGTCTCTAAGGCATTGTCCTTTCACTTGTCTCTGCCATTCATGCGTGACCTTTAAACCAAATACATAATGCACAATTTCCATCCGCAGATTATATGTAATATTAAAAGGGAAGAAAATAACTGTAGGCCTATGCCGTTCGTAGACGTTTTGATTTTAGACTAGAAAATTAATTTAATTTTTCCATTCTTAGAAATCCAACCAGTAATTTATCATTTAAAGGTTTCTATCTAGGCCATTTTAATGATATAAAGGGTTTCTATTTTCCTCTATGTAGCTCAGGTCACTATGAATATGCAGCCTGAGTACATAGAATATGAATTTACAAATTCGAAGAAATTACGGCTAATTTATGTTATCCTAATTTATCTTTTTTACTTTATGAATAAAGTTAACAAAGAGAAAAAACTTTTTAAGCTTCAATTTAGGCAAAAAGGAAACAATGATCAATACAGTTTGTTTACTATTTCGTGAAAGTGTTTTTAGATGTTATACAATTTAATTTTTTTTTTTTTTAGAAAATGTGCTGATGTAAAAATTATTGTTTAGGTATAGTTGCGCATTAAAAAAAGAATGAATCAAAATTAGCTCCAAAAATTACGATAAAGTGATATATATTGCATTCCATGTTCAGATTACATTCAACAAACATCGAAAATCTTATAGCAAACTAAAACTGCTAGAATGTTGATTTTTCATTGCCGATGATTCCTCTTGTTATTACTATAAAAATAAAGTAAGTAAAATTGTTAATTTATATGTAGGCTACTTAGGCAAAATATAAGGGATTTTTTTGTTTTGATATTTATACTAGTGTATGCCACCCGTCAAAAAATGACAACAAAACATATAAAAAGATGTGCACACGTACACGCATTCCCATAGTCCTCCTTTTCAAACAGGATATTACTATTCCCTCTCCCCCCACACCCTAGGGATAGAGAGAGACAGAGTAGTCATACGTTTGGTAATGCAGTCCAGCGTGACAGGAAAATATCTCTTCACACACACACACACACATATATATATATATATATATGTATATATATATATATATATATATGCACGTTATTTATGTATATATATATATATATATATATACTGTGTATATATATATATATATATATACATACTGTATATATATATATATATATATATGTTACAAGACACCTTCTCTTTTTTAGCCTATATAAGGGATGATATTTGGAAATGCATTTTATCGAGGCGGATAGTCTTGAAAATGAAGGGAAATTACATTGACATACGGTGAAAGGTGTGCGTGGAGCGAACGAAGTCAAGAACCATTGCTCTAGACGTTTCTTTGATCATATCCTTGTTGTTCATTGACTTACCAAATTTCAGAATCGATTGGGGAAATAGTCTGACCAGTAATCCATACTAAACTATAATCAATTCATTTTAGTGAGGCAGATTTGCAAAGACTCTTAGGGATGCCCTTTTAGGTCAGAAAAGTTTCCTAACGGGTTCCGACCAATCAGCAGTTAGGAAACTTTTTCCGAGCTAAAAGGGCACCTCTGCGAGTCGGTGCAAATCATCTGCCTCGCTCAAAAAAAATTACTCTAGATATAGAGGGCACTCAGTAGGGAGAATGTTGTACGTGTTTTATACATGCTCGTACATAGTAACGATTTTATTTTTTATCTTATCATACACTGTTTATTGACCAGCTTGTATGAACCTGAAAGCCTATGTTCAATATATTTTCTTTATTTTTGTGATGTTCTTGCTCCTGGTATTTAAGCTCGATGTCTGTTTGATGAAACAATGTTGCCAAGTGCGGAATTAAGAGGTTAATTACAGAAAAAATAAACCTACAGAGGATTCTCCATCATTTCAATTTTCGATTTCTGCTCTATTCTGTCTAGAGGGGGAAATGCATTGTTTTCAAGGTTAAAAACATTTTTTGGCAAATAAATCTGTTTTATATTTATAATATGAAGTCTATTTTATTATATCTGTTGATCTGCATTGTATATTGAACTGAAACTAACAAAGTATAGAAATTGTGAGTATATTTCTGGTTAATTTGGCGCATGTTTTGATAGTTTTCGGTACCATAGCGTCCAAATGTCGTTTTCCTTACCAGGCGGAATTTTTAGGTGGATCTAGTGGCAACATCGTGATAAAGTATGGTTGCATCCACCTCGCCTCTCGGTTACAACCTAACTGCTCGCTCGCACATTTGTGACCCCGGAGTGACCGCTCCCTCCCACCTGCCCACACTGCTGTTGCCTGATGTTTTAAAGATGCCGCCTACCGAACTTACCTCTTCGGTACACACACCACCTCAATGAAACTGCCAACCAATGCCACGCCAAGCAGTCTCATTTTGCTCTTTAAATGCACAGCGTACTTGTACTTTGATGTATTTTCTTTGAAATCTCATTGATTTGTCCTTGGATCATACCCCCAAATGTCAACTAAGTTTCGTTGAAATGGGTACAGTAGTTTTGACGTAATTTTGTTCACCATAAACAAATAAACTACAACATATTAGCCATTTACTTTAAATTGCGATTATTTTCAAAGTACTCCTGTATACTTATACTTTGATTTGTTGATCCAAAATGTTAGATTTATCCTTGGGTCATACCAAGCATGACTGCCAAGTTTGGTCAAAATCCGCTGTACGTTAGTGTTTGTGTGAAAGTTGCTTACAAATAAGAAATTAATAAACTAAAAAACAGACAGCAGTGAATATATAACCTTCGTAAAATATTCGAATTTCGCGAAGGCATTAATTGTACCAAAACAAACATTGTGGAATATTGAGATACTACCGCTTGAGAGTTATTGAGTCCTTTGACTTGCCAGACAGTGCTACATTGGATCCCTCTCCAGTTACGGATTATTTTGTCTTTACCTACACACATACACCGAATATTTTGGCCCATTCTTACCATATTCTTCTCTGTCCTTATACTCCTGAAAACACTGAGATTATCAAACAACTCTTCTTCAGTCAAGGGGTTAACTATTGTATTCTAATGTAATTGTTCAGTGGTTACATTCCTCTTGGTAAGGGTAGAAGAGAGACTTTAGCTATGATAAGCTGCTCTTCTAGGAGAAGGACTCTCCAAAATTAAGTCATTGTTATCTGGTCTTGGGTTGGGTCATAGCCTCAGTAGCATGACCTTCCACAGTCTTGGATTAGAGTTCTCTTGTTCGGGGGTATACTTGGGTATAGCGCTCTACCTTATTGCTCTTCCTCTTGGTTTTTAAGTTTTTATAGTTTGTATGTGGAGGATCTAAATTAATGTTATAGTTCCTGAAATATTTTATTTTGATTGGTCATTCTTCTATAGTAAATTATTTAGTTCATTGTTTCCTTTCCTTACAGGACTACATTTCCCTGTTGGAGCCCTTGGGCTTATAGCTACTAGGGTTATACCCAAGTTTATAATAATAATGCTAATAACTTTTACGTAACCCAAGGTGATAACTTAGATATAAGCCATAGTCTTTTTTCCAATAATCCTATATTAATTTCTTTTCTTAAATCTCTCTTACTAGGTATCATAAAAAAAAGCTTAATGAGATCCTCTTAGGTGTATTTCAATTGTGAGTCCAATGACGTCAACAATAGTTCGAAAGTTCTAATTTCTATCAGGTGTTTACACTTTTTCTTTCGATGATATAATTCAATTTTGAAGCTCATCATATAGTAGATGTCAATTTTTATAAACACGAACGCGCGCACACACACACACACGACACACACACACACGACACACACACACACACATATATATATATAATATATATATATATATATATATGCATATATACGTATATATATATATATATATATATGTATATGTGTGTATATATATGTATATATATATGTATATATATGGGTATATATCATATATATCATATATGTATATATATATATATATATATGTATATATATATATATATATATATATGAGAGAGAGAGAGAGAGAGAGAGAGAGAGAGAGAGAGAGAGAGAAAATATGTATGTTTGTGTAAAGTCACAATAGCTGACAATTGATAACCATGTAATATGTCTATTTGCAGTATATATATATATATATATATATATACTCTATGTATGTGTGTATGTATATATATATATATATATATATATGTATGTTTACATGATTAGGTATATTTTTAGAATCAATACTGAAAGGAGAATAATATATAGGAAAATCCTTTATGCCCAGGAAGCACATGACAAGTGTGAATGTTGCAAGTTCGTGTATATGTGAAGTAACATACATTATGAATGTTAAGATGCACTATGATGCATCCAGGATTCAGCAGCAAAATTATATTGTCATTTATTGGTAATGGAATTCCAATATATATATATATATATATATATATGTATATATATGTATATATATATTCATATGTATATTTATATATATATATATATATATATATATAAATATATATATATATATATGTATGTATATATATGTAAATATTTATATATTATATATTTATATACATATACAGTATACATATATATATATATATATATATATATATTATATATATATATATATATATGCATATATACATATATATGTATATATATTATTATTTATATGTATATATATATATAATATATATATTTGTGTAATTTATATATATATATATATACATATATATATATATATATATATACTGTATATGTATATATATTGTATATACATATATATATATATATATATATTTATACATATATGTATATAAACATATATATATATATATATATATATGCATGCAATATATACACACACACACACACATATATATATATATATATACTGTATATATATATATTTATATATATATATATATATATATATATAATTGTTGAGAGAGAGAGAGAGAGAGAGAGAGAGAGAGAGAGAGAGAGAGAGAGGATGTCGATCCTTCTGAGTAGGTGTATGAATATGACAGTTATATTAAAGTTTCTTTTTTCTTCTACGGATTTCCTCTCTTTTGGGAAACTTCGTAAATTTTATTTGCAGGCACAGGTCTACCTAAAGATGAATAGAGTTAGTCAGGGGCAATGATGAAAGGAAATATACGGCTGCTATGAAAGGCTGAGAGGACCGGATGAATAGTAACTAAGAGTGTCCTAATTGTTTTTATGGGTTATAAAGACTTTTGTACTATTGGGTCAGATAGGGAAATGCTGTCAGCATGAATGCAGTCCTAGGTTGGTCGATTGAACATTTTTTAGATATTTGGATGTGGAAGGTGGAAGAAAGGTAAAGGAAGAAATGAAGTGGTTATTTTAATGTTGAAGATCGCCTCTGGAAGTGAGGAAAGACATCAATAGTTGATGAGATTACAAGTGACTTGTTGCAGTGTGGTTGTGATTGAGTGGTTGACCAGGGTTAATCTGGTATGTTTGGGTGAGGGAAAGTTTCCAAAGGAATGATTGACAGGTGTAGTTGTGTCGTTGTGTGAGGTTGAAAGAGATAATTGACTAATATTTATACTATTCTAACGTTCCTTAGTATAGAGCGAAGATGTATGGCTTTGGGTAAGATAAAGACTGTGTAGATCAAATGTTTTTAAAGGAAAAATTATTAAAGAAACTTAGCCCAAATCTGATGGTAGAATCAGTACAGACTCAATGTGTAGGTTGTGGAAAATCTATAGTTTCTTGGGGGTTG
Organism: Palaemon carinicauda; assembly: GCF_036898095.1. NCBI lineage: Eukaryota > Metazoa > Arthropoda > Malacostraca > Decapoda > Palaemonidae > Palaemon > Palaemon carinicauda. The sequence continues at coordinate 49,544,989 of NC_090749.1, read as the reverse complement.
AGGGC
>NC_090749.1:49537484-49539984 GCF_036898095.1 Palaemon carinicauda | reverse complement strand
GATTGGATGGAATTCTGGAATTAAATTTATATCACTGCCAACGTAAATGTAATTCTGTTTAGGTCTGTGTTTGTTCAACATTAATTACTGAAAGTAATTTGGTACACTAATCTACATATATCATTTTAAACCTTTATATTTTTCTCTTGATTAAATTTTCGAAATAAATGAATATTTTAAATCAAATAGGAAGCTATAAGTTGTCAAGTGTATATGTTTTTGTTGCTCGGTTGTTACATATGGCATTATGCCCTGATTATTTTAAATGTGGTTTTAGTGACTATTTTTTCAAGTAGTGCTGTTAAATCCATTATTTTTTAACCCTGGATAGGTACGCTCCTCGGACACCCCTTTAAGGGTATACTCGGACGCGAACGACCCCGACGCCAAAAAAAATTCTTGAAAAATCAGTTTTTGCAGTAACCTCCTTTTTTCTTTTGCCAAAAAAAAACTTCAATGAATGCTTAAAACAACTGTAAAGATAAATACTACTCATCTGCAGAAAAACTATTTATTATAAATATTTTAAAAAATTAAGTAGAAAAAAAAAGACCTGACATAAAAATTCATAAAAAAAAGTTTATACATATATACACAAATCCTTTTAGGAATTGATTCTTGAATGTTTAGGACACATCTTGATGTATTTTGGATGAAGTCAGACCCCTGGAGGTGAAGATCTGAAATGAGAAAAAAAGGGTAACTTTTTTTGGCCAAAAAAATTTGTCCAAATTTCATGAATTTTTTCGGGTACCCAAATGAAATAGGAAGTGGCTAATTTTTTTAGGGAATAAACATATGTTATCCTAAAATAGAAATATGTAAAAAAATCTTCATTATTTTGTAAATTACATTTATATCAGGGGCCATATCTAAAGGTCATTTTTTGAGTACTTAGAAATTTCGTAAAAAAATACATATATTTAATATATAATATGATATTTATGCAGGTAAAAATATACCAAAATATCACAAATTCTATAGGGAACAAGAATATATATAGATAGGGCAGCTTACGCTTCGGATATGTCCACAAAATGGCCGCCAACCACACTGACTCAGACTCCCTAATCTGCCACTTGAAATGTAGGAAGGGTATGTCAATTTCAAGGTGTTATTTACTAATCTAATTATTATTGGATATGCATAAAAATTGTATGTGGGTTGCTGGATAATTGTCGATTATTTTACGACTATAAAATTAAAATTCTGACCCAAAAAAATTTTTTTGAAGGGAAATAAAATCGAAAAAAAAAATGTAAAACAATATAATATTTTAGCTAAAAAAAAAAGTAAACAAAATTTTCCGACAAATAAACATCTAGAGGAATCATTACTCTGTGATAGTTCCTTAGTACGTAGTAATTTTGAAAGAATTGGGAAAAAACGAAAAAATGGCAATCACCGGAAAATCGAACACATACCTATATATACGCCATATCTGGCTAAAAAAAAAGATAGGCATGGGTTGCCAGATCATCTAGAAACACTTTCCAACACTATAAAAATATAAGTTTTGCGACACTACTTGCCAATTCCTTACGGTAACATGACTAAGCATAAAAATGCAAAACAAATAAAAAGGGGCACTCGCGGAAAAATGCCCAACATTCTAATATACGGCATCTCAGATAAAAAAAAAGACATGCACGTGTTAGCCCAACCATCAAGGCACACTTTCTAACACATAAACATGAAAAAAAAATCAATAATATACGGCAATTCCTTACTACGTAGTAAATTTTTACAAATATTGAAAAAAAACAGAAATTGGCAACCGCAGTTAAATACCCAATATACCAATAACTACGTCGTATCTGACAAAAACAAAATCACGCATGGGTAGCCAGATCATCTAAACACACTTTCCAACACTAAAAAAGCAAAAGTTTTACGACACTATTTCGCAATATCTTACGGAAAAATGACTTGGCAAAAAAATGAAAAAAAAATGAAAAAGGGGTACTCGCGGTAAAATGCCCGACATTCTAATATACGGCATCTCAGATAAAAAAAAAGACATGCACGTGTTAGCCCAACCATCAAGGCACACTTTCTAACACATAAACATGAAAAAAAATGAATAATATACGGCAATTCCTTACTACGTAGTAATTTTTACAAATATTGAAAAAAAACAGAAATTGGTAACCGCAGTTAAATACCCAATATACCAATAACTACGTCGTATCTGACAAAAACAAAGTCATGCATGGGTAGCCAGATCATCTAGACACACTTTCCAACACTAAACAAGCAAAAGTTTTACGACACTATTTGGCAATATCTTACGGAAAAATGACTTGGCAAAAAAATGAAAAAAAATGAAAAAGGGGCAATCGCGGTAAAATGGTCCTCGTGGTGATGAACGACATTTTAACTAAAAAAAAAAATCATGCACATGGTAGCCAAACAATCCACCAAGACTTCCCACAACTGATAACCTATACAAGTTGCACCATTCTACGACAATTTCATAATACGTAATAACTTTGATAAT
>NC_090749.1:49514294-49519294 GCF_036898095.1 Palaemon carinicauda | reverse complement strand
ACACAATCCACAAACAAACCTGTCTTCGCAAAATACTTCACAGTTGTACAAACACTGCCAATCATTAAAACAAACGGACGCATATACGCAAATACAAATGCACTTTGCCAAACAAACCCACTCGAACACGTAGTTATCTTGGTCCAGGGTCCCAGGCTCCAGGTCCCAGCATCCATCGTTCGTAGGTTGAACAAGACTGGTTATACCTCTGTGATATTAATCTCGCTCGAAATACGAAGGCACCAATCAATAGGTGAGAGAGAGACAATTTCATAACTAGGCTTTGGATGCTGCGTCCGTCATAGGTCGTTTAGTTCTGAGAGGGGGAGAGGAGGAAAGGGAGATGATGATGATGCTTTCAAGCATCAATCCGCTTGATATTCAGAGAGAGAGAGAGAGAGAGAGAGAGAGAGAGAGAGAGAGAAAGAAATAATGATGTTAGTATTGCCCATTACCGATGGATTTAGTTCTGTTCTACTCTTTCTATTTATATCAATGATTTGTTTAGATTTTTAATCTTATTATTATTATTATTATTATTATTATTATTATTATTATTATTATTATTATTATTATAGTATTATTATTATTATTAATATTATTATTATTATTATTATTATTTATTTTGTTAAAGGTAATTGAAATATAATTACAAATGTGAATAAAAAAGTGAGTTATCACATATATTGAATGATGACTTGAAGTAAATATAATGAAAAATAGAGGTGTATTTTTTAATTACTCGTACCATTATTTTACCCCCTCTCTCTCTCTCTCTCTCTCTCTCTCTCTCTCTCATCGATTGACCAGTAGCGCTGCAACTTTCGTTACATAACGAACCGAAAATGTCGCAGAGCTAAACCGAGGAAGAAGAAGAAGAAGAAGAAGAAGAAGAAGAAGAAGAAGAAGAAGAAGAAGAAGAAGATGAGCAGGAGAAGCAGCAAGAGGAGCAGGAAGAGGAGGAGAAGAAGAAGGAGGAGAAGAAGAAGAAGAAGAAGGAGGAGGAGGAGGAGAGGAGGAAGAGGAGAAGAAGAAAAAGAAAAAGAAGCAGAAGAAGAAAAAGAAAAAGAAGCAGAAGAAGAAAAAGAAAAAGGAGGAGGAGGAAGAGGAGAAGAAAAATAAGAGAAGAAGAATGAGAATAAGAAGAAGAAGAAAAAGAATGAGGAGGAAAAGAAGAATAAAAAGAAGAAGTAGGAGGGAGATTGAATAAGTATGTTATTATCGACGTTATTATTATTATTATTATTATTATTATTATTATTATTATTATTATTATTATTATTATTATTATTATTATTATTATTATTAGCTAAGGTATAACCCCAGTTGGAGAAGCAGAATGATATAAGTACAAGAGCTCCAACAGGAAAAATAGCCCAAAGAAGAAGGGAAATAAGTGAATAATTAACTACATGAGAATTAATGAATAATTAAGATAAAATATTTTAAGATGTGTATCACCATTAAAATAGATTATTGATATATAAACTATAAAGAGTGACTTACGTTATCCTGTTCAACATAAAAACATTCGCTGCATCCTAGAATTTCTGAAGTTTTGACGATTCAACAGCATGATTAAGAAAATCATATCATAATCTGAATAACTCTTGTATTTACATATATGTATTACAGACCTCCAAGTTCTTGCATCAGAGAATTGCCTAATTATGCAGACGAATTTGGAAGCCAGTAAAGTAAAAGAACATTCACCTAATTATAAAACATTTAATCAAGAGAATTATAATGAGTACATTAAGTGACTGGCAAGGTAAAATCTGATGACAAAAGTGAACTATTACTTATGTTTATAGATACATTTGTGTAAATATTATGAAAAGTGGAGTGGTATATTTTAATTATTTGTACCAGTATCTCTCTCTCTCTCTCTCTCTCTCTCTCTCTCTCTCTCTCTCTCTCATTTTGTTCGCTATGTTTAATGAGGTAAACGATATTTCCATTCGTTGTCTTTCAAAAGACATAGCTTATCCTACCCTCTCTCTCTCTCTCCTCTCTCTCTCTCTCTCTGTCTGAGTAGGATACATTAACGTGGTGAAAAGGGTGAAAGGGTTTGTGTATCGCCATATCAACAAAGCTGTATAAGTTAGAGCCACCCATACTGGGTTGGTTTGTTGTGAGCAATCAGACTAGTCTCCCGCCATCACCAATCTGCACTGGCCAACGTGATGATAAAAACTGACCAAACATTAGACATGAAAAAGAACATATCTAAGGCCTTTGTTCTGCAGTGGACTAGAAACAGCTTCATTTTGTTGTTGTTTTTATTTACACAATCAAGAAAGTAAATAAAAACGTTCCGTTGAATTCAGACCAACTATATATATATATATATATATAGAGAGAGAGAGAGAGAGAGAGAGAGAGAGAGAGAGAGAGAGAAAGAGAGAGAGAGAGAGAGAGAGAGAGAGAGAGAGATCCATTAATACATAATTGAAGTGGATATTAAGTAGACCGATTATGTTAATAAGTCACAGATGTAAGTAGTAGTCAAGTTATAACTTCCCATTGATATTAATCTTTAAGGCATGGGAGGCTTTGAAATTACAGACAAACACACACACCAACACACACTCAAACACACACACACACACACACACATATATATATATATACATATATATATATATATATATACATATATATATATATGTTTATACATATATATATATATATATATGTTTATACATACATATATATATATATATGCATACATGAGTATATATATATATATATATATATTATATATATATACATATATATATATATATATATACTTATATATATATATATATATAAAACACATATAAATATCTAAATATCTATCTATCTATCTATCTATATATATATATATATATATATTTATTTATTTATTTATATATTATATATATATATATTTATATATACAGTATATATATATATATATATATAATATATAATATAATATCTTCTTCTCAATAAGGCACAATACAACTGACCGGAGAAAATTTGCGAATTGTAAAGCATCGCTTATATACACGACGTAGAATTGGATCAATAGGTTGACGTGACAAGACCACAGGTTGACTTACTGAACACGCATCTTTTTATAAATGATTTTGGTGTATTCCTCTTTGCAATGTCCTACGGAACGCACCTTGTGCTAAAGTGCTGGGTTAATAAACGAGTCTGCTTAGTATTAACTGCGTTAACTTACTAAACGCATCTTCTCACCAGCATGCATTGTACATCGTCAGTTGAAGCTATGGCTAAATAAAGGCGCCTTGGTATGCTGTATCGATTCATAGTTCGCCTTTGCAACACCTTAATGAACGCACCGTGTGTAACAACTCACGAATTCCGGTACTCTTGACGTTGTTCTCACGGGGATTTTAACTTTCTAATGTTTAACGGATTATTGATTTGGGTTCGTTTAGATTTCACATTAGGTGGCTGATGGGTGTTTTAAATAGCTCCATCTGTACTTATTGAAAAATGATAATAAACTAATAATAATAAAAATGATAATAATAATAATACTAATAGTAGTAGTAGTAGTAGTAGTAGTAGTAATAATAATAATAATAATAATAATAATAATAATAATAATAATAAAACTACTACTACTAATAATAAAAACAGTAAAGCAATATAACAAAAACAATTTAGCAGCTAAAACAAAATAACAGCGAGTTTGAAATCAATTGGAATGACTGCAGGCAACAAGCTGAATTATCTCCAAAATCGAACATTATGACAAATGCAATGTGCAATGGAGTTGCAGAGGCAGTGTGCAATAAGTCTTCTGTTCTCGAATGCAGTTTGATGGGATTCCCAGAACTCTTCAATTGGTATTTTGATTCTATTTTTTATTCGAGTTGACAGTAAGGAGCCATTGTATTGATTTGGCATTTGTCGTAATTTTGCTGTCCGTGTTCACTCAAAGTATTTCTCAATAGATTGGTTTTTACGTTTTATTTTTTTCAGCTTGTATTTATGGGGGGAGGTTGGTAACCCATGTGTACAGTATATATATATATATATATATATACATATATATATATATATATATATAAATATATATACATATATATATATAGTATATATAGAGTATATATATATATATATAGTATATAGAGTATTTATATATATATATATATATATAAATACTCTATATATACTATATATATATATATATATCTATATCTATCTATCTATCTATCTATATATATATATATATAGATATACATATATATATATATATATATATCACAGTAAACTAACCTAGTATCAGTGTCCCTGACTAGTACAGCGTTGCTGATGATAGCGATACACAAACCTTTCACCACATGGGAATACCTTAACATGGTGAAAGGATTTGTGTATCGCTATGATCAGCAACGCTGTACTAGTCAGGGACACTCACACTAGGTTAGTTTACTGTGATATATATATATATATATATATGTATATATATATATATATATATAAATATATATATATATATATATATATACATTTATAAGTGTGTATGTATGTATATATATATATATATATATATATTCGTTTATATGCATATATATAAATAAAAACAGAATACGAACTATGAACTGTTTATATATTATATGTATGTTAATAAATTATTATGTTGAGCCTCGATGACTAGGAATATGTAAATCAAATATCAACAGACTAATGTAGAAACGCTTATTAGAATATTTTCGGAAAGTTATGATATATTCCGGAATTTATCGATCATAGATACATACTCTATACATCTAAAATTATTCATTATGTATTAGAACATACTGTCGAATATAGTGCTTGCCTAAAAGTATAAAAAGTATACATCAATTGATGCAAACGTATTTTCTACATAATTTTTCTACATAAATCGAATTGTATCGGAAAGCCAACGAAATATATATGATTTTTACGCTCACCAAAACAACCCATAAAAAGGAAGATCACCTATCAACTAATATATACTGTACATCAAATAA
>NC_090749.1:49474294-49504294 GCF_036898095.1 Palaemon carinicauda | reverse complement strand
AACTGATGTCCAATGGGATCCGGGTGCTTCGCGTGTCCTAATTAGGACACGCTGGTGTTTATTGATAAGGCTCAAAGATGGTCACTGAAAGGTAAGGAGGATTAGACACGTTTATTCTTTTTTTATTTCAATTGAATATTCAATGATTCCCAGACAGTGGTTTATTCAGGCGAGTAGGAGACATTTTTATCTAAGCAAGAATGTGAAATTATAGTTTGGGTCATCAGTTAAACATTCGTGTTGAAATTGATTTCTATTGATAGTTTAACAGGTCTACTTTGTTCTACTTATGACAGTGCGGATTTGAAAATTATATATATATATATATATATATGTGTGTGTGTGTGTGTGTGTGTGTCTGTTTGTGTGTGTATAAGTCTGTTTGTCTCTGAAATTGCCATGAGCATGTGCTTAAGGACAGCAGTAATGTTAAAACTCAGGTTAAAAGGTTTAAAGTTAAAAGGTTTAAAGGTCGCTCATGAATGGCAGAGGCAAGGGATAGGAACGATGCCCTAGCAGGACATTGCCCTAGAGACTTACCATATATCCATATGATCAGAGCCCAAATCCCCTCTCCACCCAAGCTAGTACCAAGGAGGACCAGGCAATGGCTGCTGATATCTCAGCAGGTAGACCTCTAGGTTCACTCAAAACCCCCATCCTTAGCTCCCAAGGATTGTGAGGTTCCAGACACTACAAGAAATTATCGAGTTTTAGCGGGTCCCAAATCCCAGTTTAACAGATTACCAGGCAAGGACGTTTCCTATAGGCCACCAGAACCTTAAATCATATTAATTACTAGAGTCGTGTCTAGTTTTGTTCTTAATTTGGACATGATCATAACCATGATTCTTCACTGAGCATTATAAGGCGAATTTTATTTAACTTCTTTCTATCTTTTCATTTTGCATTCAGATCTTTCTAGACAGTAGGACTACCATCCTGCTTGTAGTACTAGGTATACAGTGTTCTCTTTATAGTGCATATATGAATGATCCATTTCAATGTTGATATTGTTCCTATGATATTTCGTACTGTATATACGTTACGACTCATGTAGTTTATTTATTTACATATTTCCTTTCCTCAATGGGCTATTTTCCCTGTTGGAGCCTTTGGACTTATAGCATCGTGTTTTTTTTCCAACTAAGGTTTTACCATGGCTAATAATAATAATAATAATAATAATAATAATAATAATAAATAAAGCTTCTTTTCATCTTAATATTGTTTCACCAAATTATCATATATTTGTATTTAAATAATCAAGCTAGAGGCAGTTATGGAATTAGCATAAAGAACATAGATAAAAGATACGAGAATCTATTACTTTCAGAGGCGAGATATTTACGTCCAGTTCTCAAATCCAAATGTTTTTCGTGTTTGGTTGAACCATTTTCTTCGATATAACTTCAACAATTAGATCATTTTAATCCAGAATTATTCTCTTTGCTTAATCATTTACTATCAGATAATAATGGCAACTATTAATAAAATGAAATAATAATAGATAATTGAAAGATATCAAGATATTTACTTTTGGTTGGTAAAGAACGTCTCCATCACATCTCAGCCCAGAGCAACAGTGACCCCGAAATCCCAGAATCAGTTTCATTTTCTTTTGCCGGGACGTGTAATTGGCTCGACTAGATTCTCGGATATTTGTATGCTTGTTCCCAATCGCAGGGAAAGAAATAGTGCGTATCTTCACGTTAATTGCAAATTGCAAAGGTCAATTTTATCGGAAAGGTTGATAGCAGAACGGCCAATTTACAGCGATAAATTTAGGAGTTTTCGGTTAAATCTGATTTCCTCATATGTTTGGTAAGGATTTGGTGGGAGTTCGAGATGGTTTTATTAGAGCTGTGCTGTTTTGCATATTATCAATGAAGGATATGATTATGAATATTTATTTGTATATGCATATGTGTGGTTGTTTATGTTAACATGCATTGGATATATATATATATATATATATATATATATATATATATATATATATAACATACACACACAAACATATATATATATATATATATATCTTTTTCCGAGAGGGGGGATACCTTTCCGTTGTGAAAAGGTTTGCGTGTTGACATGATCAGCAAAGTTGTACTTGCCAGTGCCACCCATATTAGATTGGTTTGCTGTGAGCGATCATATTAGTGGACTAAATATGGCTGTATTTCTGTGTGTATGTACATGTCTGTGAAAATTTTATTAGTAACATTTATAATTTTGATTTGTACAGATAAGATAAAGATCTAATTTTATGTACCTAGGGATCACAGACCCAAATTTAAATTATTTTATGATAAGAATATCAGGCTGTGCAAGTATTCGACCCTATATTTCATTGCGAGAAAATAAGTATAAGATTGTGGTGGCCTACTGAAAACGTCCCTGCATGGCGATCTACCGGACTGGGATTCGAGTCCCACTCAAGCTCGATAGTTTCTTGTGGTGTCTGCAACCTTACCATCTTTGTGAGCTAAGGATATTGGGGTTTGGGGGAGCAGTCATTGCCTTGCCCTCCCTGGTCCTGGCTTGGGTGGAGAAGATGCTTGGGCGCTGGTCGTATGTATGCATGATCACTCTCTAGGGTAATGTCACTCTCCCTTGCCTCTGCCATTCATGAGCGATCTTCAAACCTCCACTCTCTTCCCTTTTATCCCATTCTGTTGGGGAGAGAAATTAATATGGGGAATTAAAATCCAGGGACCTCTCTTCTCCCATTCCTTCCCCAGGTCTCCATTCCACTTAGAGGAGGAAGAAAGTTCAAAAGGAGGAAGTAAAAATCGTGGGGAAATGTTATTATGAGGAAGGATGAAGTTATTCCGGTTGTTTGATATACTTAGGAATTCTCTTTTTTTTTTTTTTTTGCTTTGTTCGTGGTTTCCTTCTTTTTTACCTCTCTATCTGTGGTTGTGTTTCTTTTAAATAGTACGAACAAAAGTTTAATTATATCTCCTCATAGTTAATTGCTTATACATTATGTATGTATACGTAGACTTACGGTTGATATTCATGTGTTTGCATATATATATATATATATATATAATTATGTGCGTGTAAATGTAAATAAATATCGGGTTTAGTTTTTCACTGCTGAAACCTCCTACATTATAAAAATGTGTATATATCAACATGATTCCTGTACTGTATTATATATCCGTGCGCTTACTAACAACCTTTCTTCGCGATCTTGTTTATCCAAGTGTGTTTCTATACCTTATAACACAAACAAACAAACAAAAAGGAACGTAACCGAGACGGAGAAACAAAACCCAGGATTTTTTTGGTGTATATCAACCTTAATGAGAGAAACTTTAATGAAATTGGCTATGGGGAAATGAAACCATTTTTTTTTCTTTTTTTTTTTTTGAGATTTTAAAAGTACTCGGATGTCTGCTGGTCCTAACCCCATTTAACCCCAGCGCCCAACCCAGAACCTCTCTACATGTTTTACTTTCCCTTAGTGCTTCCTTTTAGACCTAAGGGGGAGGGGTAGGGGGAGGGGGGAGTGAGGAAAGCAAGAGGAGATGGGAGGCAAATGCTCAGAATAAAAAGTAGTTTGCATCTTTCTTGCCTTATAATCTTTTCGAGTCTTTGTGGTAAAAGTTGTGTGATGAGTCTTGGGACATTAGACAGAGTTGCTAGTGACCCTTTTTTGAGATCTTGAAGTGGAACTGCCAGAGGCATCTTTTGGTCTCTTTCTGGAAAATTTGCGTCTCTCTGTCTCTGCCAGGAAAAGTTGTGTTTCTTGGTCTCTGTCTGGAAATGCTGCCTGTTTTGGTCTCTTTCCGAAAAAGTGGCGTCTTTTGGTCAATTAATGGAAAAGTGGCGTCTTTTGGTCTCCTTCTGGAAAAGTTGCATCTTTTGGTCTCTTTCTGGAAAAGTTGCTTATCCCTGATCTCTTTCTGGAAAAGTTGTCTCTTTTGGTCTCTCTCTGGAAAATTTGCCTATCTTTGGTCTCTTATTGGAAAAGTTGCCTCTTTTGGTCTCTCTCTAGAAAAGTTGCCGAATGTCCCTTGATATCTTGCAAAATTGCCGAATACAATTTTTGAGGCCTCTTTTAGTGTCTTTCTGGCAAAGTTGCTGAATGTTCCGTTTTAATTTCTTGAAGAGGAACTTCCAGAGGCCTCTCTTGGAATCTGTGGGTAAGTTGCTGAATACAATATTTTAGTACTTGGAGTGAAATAACCAGAGACTTTTAGCATCTTTTTGACAAAGTTGCCTAATGTTCCTGTTTGATTCCTTGTAGAGGATCTACCAGAAGCCTTGTCTGGTGTGTCTGACAAAGTTGCCAAATACAATTTTTGAGTATGCAGAGGGAAATAGCCATAGGCTTCTTTTAGCATCTTTCTGGCAAAGTTGCCGAATGTCCCTTTACAATTTCTTGGAGAGGAACTGCCAAAGGTGTCTCATGCAAAGTTGCCAAATACATTATTTAGGACACAAAGTGAAATAGTCAGAGAACTCTTTTTGTGTCTTTTTGGTAAAGATGCCGAATTTCCCTGTTTACTATCTTAGTGAAGAACTGCCAGATACCTCTTTTGGTGTCTTTCTAAAAAGTTGCCGAATGTCTCTTATAATTTCTTAAGAGAAAATATGGCAGTGGCCTCTCTTAGTGCATTTGACAAGCTGCCAAAACACCGCTTTTTGAGTCCTTAAATTGAAAATGCCAGAGCCTCTTTTGGTGTCTCTTGCAAAGTTACCAATTACATTTTTTTCAGTACCCCGAGTAAAACATTGTAAGGCCTCTTTTGTTGTCTTTCGGTTAAGTTTGTTGCATGCCTCTTTGTGAATACTTGGAGTAGAATAGCCAGATGCCTATTTTAACAGGATCCGGATAAATATCTCATAGGTTTCTTTTCAAGACCTTAGAAGAGAATTGGCAAAGGTCTCTTTTTGTCTCTTCTAGTGTTTCAGACAGTGTTACCAGAGATCTTTTTTCAAGTTATTGCAGCAATATTGTCAAAGACATCTTTTAAACCTTTCAGGAAAGGTTCCAATTGATTCATTACGATTACTCCTATCAAAGTAGCCAAAAAACTATTTTCAAAATACTTGAAGCTGTTATTTGAATGAATCTCTGTATATTTTGTTTATATGTTTGGCCTTTCACTGAAATATTACAGGTTCTTTTCCATGTTTTGCTCTTTTATTCTAGTCTGGGTTAGACAAGGGTATGATGTTGTCCATTCTATAGGGTTCTAGTCTTGAACAGGTTTACGGATTTTCTTCCATGATCAAACAAGGTTTCTACCTTTGGGTTGGAAATTTTGACATACAAAATTTTGACTAAAACAAGCCAGAAATTTAATCAAAATGACAAACAAACGGAATAAATGAATACTTTAAAGATGTTGATTACTTCTTAAAGTAAAAAAACGTGGAAATAATATAAATGATGTTTAAAATATGAATTAAATACAAAAAAAAATCAAGCAAAAAACGCAGGAATTACACATAAAAGAGTAAGAAGCACTTTGAAAAGGGATAAACCACATTTCCCATCTCCCCTAAATGATGAATAACAAATGCCTGGATATATATATATATATATATATATCCCTTTACATTACACGGCATTGCCAAATGTATGATTACTCGATCTCTCCCTGTCCCTCAGGTAGGGGGGAGAGGAGTAGTCATACCATGATGAGTGGCAGTACACTCAGAGGTAGGCTACACTCGTAAACCATAATCTCCTACAAACCGCCCAAACTGCCGTGTGGTAGTTAGGGAACGGGGCGGGGGGGGGGGGGGGAAGGGTTGAATCCCTGTGTGTGTATCTATCTAGATTTTTAGCATCATTTTTTACTGGTTGCGTTCACTCTTTTTCTCCCTCCCCCATCCATCCCCTCCACCTCCCCTCTCCCCCATCCCTTTCCTCCCCATCAGTAGAGGCTAAACCAAGTCCGACATCCGGAGAAATATGTCCGGATACGTTGAGACGGCTAAGTTACTTTATACGAAATTAAATCCGTTTATGTGTATAGATAACACGTGCAATACTTGGAGTCTTAGAGGTGGCATTTGTTTTATTTCATTACTCTTCACTTCATTTCTTGTTTTCATATATATCCATTTCCTTCATTCCTTCACTTTATTATTATTGCTATCGTAAAAGGTACTCATGAAATTATTACTTTTCTTTCAATTCTTCCATCACTTTGGTCTAGCTTGTTAATATTTGCTCTATTTCTTCATTCTATATCTTTCCACTTCTTTTCAATTCATTTTCATTCATGTTTAATGACATTATTTCACTTCCTTTCGTACATTTACTTCTTTTAAATCATTACTTCATTTCTGTTACTCCTTTATACTAAAATTACCGTACTTTTGAGTAACCTCTTTAAATTCATTTCTATGGTACAATTCCTCTACTTTTTACTTCTCCAATAGATTTTTCATTCTATCGTATATATATATATATATATATATATACATATAACAACATCAACAACGAATGCATCGGTTTCTAATCCACTGCAGGGGGACAAAAGCCTCAGACATGTCATTCATATCTGGGGTTTAGCCATTTTATCACCACGATGGCCATTCCTGATTGGTGATGGTGGGAGGCTTTAGTCTGATCGCTCCTACCAAACATACATAATAGGGGCATTCCTGACTTGTTCATTCTTGCTGATCATGGCGATATGCAAACCCTTTACACCACATTAGGGTATCCTCGCTTAGAAGGGGTACACTGTACATACATACATATATATATATATATATATATATATAGAGAGAGAGAGAGAGAGAGAGAGAGAGAGAGAGAGAGAGTATAAATCCAAATTCTACAAATACGGTAATTTACATATCCAAGAATATCCTAAGCTCTCCTACACAATGGGAGGGAGAGGTTAGAAATATGAGGAAACTATTCATGTTGTAGAAGTTCTACTGATTCAACTACCCGATTAGGTAGATTATTCCACAACTTGGTCATAGCTGGAATAAAAACTTCTAGAATATGTAAAGAGAGAGAGAGAGAGAGAGAGAGAGAGAGAGAGAGTATATATGTGTTTATATATATATATATATATTATATGTATATATATGTATATATACATAAACAAATATATATGTATATATATACATATATATATATATATATATATATATATGTATATATATGTATATATATATATACATACATACATGAATAGAGAGAGAGAGAGAGAGAGAGAGAGAGAGAGAGAGAGAGAAAGAGAGAGAGAGAGTCTTTGAACCCTGAGAGCAACTGATGTCCAATGGGATCCGGGTGCTTCGCGTGTCCTAATTAGGACACGCTGGTGTTTATTGATAAGGCTCAAAGATGGTCACTGAAAGGTAAGGAGGATTAGACACGTTTATTCTTTTTTTTATTTCAATTGAATATTCAATGATTCCCAGACAGTGGTTTATTCAGGCAAGTAGGAGACATTTTTATCTAAGCAAGAATGTGAAATTATAGTTTGGGTCATTATTTAAACATTCGTGTTGAAATTGATTTCTATTGATAGTTTAACAGGTCTACTTTGTTCTACTTATGACAGTGCGGATTTGAAAATTTATATATATATATATATATATATATGTGTGTGTGTGTGTGTGTGTGTGTGTCTGTTTGTGTGTGTATAAGTCTGTTTGTCTCTGAAATTGCCATGAGCATGTGCTTAAGGACAGCAGTAATGTTAAAACTCAGGTTAAAAGGTTTAAAGTTAAAAGGTTTAAAGGTCGCTCATGAATGGCAGAGGCAAGGGATAGGAACGATGCCCTAGCAGGACATTGCCCTAGAGACTTACCATATATCCATATGATCAGAGCCCAAATCCCCTCTCCACCCAAGCTAGTACCAAGGAGGACCAGGCAATGGCTGCTGATATCTCAGCAGGTAGACCTCTAGGTTCACTCAAAACCCCCATCCTTAGCTCCCAAGGATTGTGAGGTTCCAGACACTACAAGAAATTATCGAGTTTTAGCGGGTCCCAAATCCCAGTTTAACAGATTACCAGGCAAGGACGTTTCCTATAGGCCACCAGAACCTTAAATCATATTAATTACTAGAGTCGTGTCTAGTTTTGTTCTTAATTTGGACATGATCATAACCATGATTCTTCACTGAGCATTATAAGGCGAATTTTATTTAACTTCTTTCTATCTTTTCATTTTGCATTCAGATCTTTCTAGACAGTAGGACTACCATCCTGCTTGTAGTACTAGGTATACAGTGTTCTCTTTATAGTGCATATATGAATGATCCATTTCAATGTTGATATTGTTCCTATGATATTTCGTACTGTATATACGTTACGACTCATGTAGTTTATTTATTTACATATTTCCTTTCCTCAATGGGCTATTTTCCCTGTTGGAGCCTTTGGACTTATAGCATCGTGTTTTTTTTTCCAACTAAGGTTTTACCATGGCTAATAATAATAATAATAATAATAATAATAATAATAATAATAATAATAATAATAATAATAATAAATAAAGCTTCTTTTCATCTTAATATTGTTTCACCAAATTATCATATATTTGTATTTAAATAATCAAGCTAGAGGCAGTTATGGAATTAGCATAAAGAACATAGATAAAAGATACGAGAATCTATTACTTTCAGAGGCGAGATATTTACGTCCAGTTCTCAAATCCAAATGTTTTTCGTGTTTGGTTGAACCATTTTCTTCGATATAACTTCAACAATTAGATCATTTTAATCCAGAATTATTCTCTTTGCTTAATCATTTACTATCAGATAATAATGGCAACTATTAATAAAATGAAATAATAATAGATAATTGAAAGATATCAAGATATTTACTTTTGGTTGGTAAAGAACGTCTCCATCACATCTCAGCCCAGAGCAACAGTGACCCCGAAATCCCAGAATCAGTTTCATTTTCTTTTGCCGGGACGTGTAATTGGCTCGACTAGATTCTCGGATATTTGTATGCTTGTTCCCAATCGCAGGGAAAGAAATAGTGCGTATCTTCACGTTAATTGCAAATTGCAAAGGTCAATTTTATCGGAAAGGTTGATAGCAGAACGGCCAATTTACAGCGATAAATTTAGGAGTTTTCGGTTAAATCTGATTTCCTCATATGTTTGGTAAGGATTTGGTGGGAGTTCGAGATGGTTTTATTAGAGCTGTGCTGTTTTGCATATTATCAATGAAGGATATGATTATGAATATTTATTTGTATATGCATATGTGTGGTTGTTTGTGTTAACATGCATTGGATATATATATATATACATATATATATATATATATATATATAACATACACACACAAACATACATACATACATATATATATATATATATATATCTTTTTCCGAGAGGGGGGATACCTTTCCGTTGTGAAAAGGTTTGCGTGTTGACATGATCAGCAAAGTTGTACTTGCCAGTGCCACCCATATTAGATTGGTTTGCTGTGAGCGATCATATTAGTGGACTAAATATGGCTGTATTTCTGTGTGTATGTACATGTCTGTGAAAATTTTATTAGTAACATTTATAATTTTGATTTGTACAGATAAGATAAAGATCTAATTTTATGTACCTAGGGATCACAGACCCAAATTTAAATTATTTTATGATAAGAATATCAGGCTGTGCAAGTATTCGACCCTATATTTCATTGCGAGAAAATAAGTATAAGATTGTGGTGGCCTACTGAAAACGTCCCTGCATGGCGATCTACCGGACTGGGATTCGAGTCCCACTCAAGCTCGATAGTTTCTTGTGGTGTCTGCAACCTTACCATCTTTGTGAGCTAAGGATATTGGGGTTTGGGGGAGCAGTCATTGCCTTGCCCTCCCTGGTCCTGGCTTGGGTGGAGAAGATGCTTGGGCGCTGGTCGTATGTATGCATGATCACTCTCTAGGGTAATGTCACTCTCCCTTGCCTCTGCCATTCATGAGCGATCTTCAAACCTCCACTCTCTTCCCTTTTATCCCATTCTGTTGGGGAGAGAAATTAATATGGGGAATTAAAATCCAGGGACCTCTCTTCTCCCATTCCTTCCCCAGGTCTCCATTCCACTTAGAGGAGGAAGAAAGTTCAAAAGGAGGAAGTAAAAATCGTGGGGAAATGTTATTATGAGGAAGGATGAAGTTATTCCGGTTGTTTGATATACTTAGGAATTCTCTTTTTTTTTTTTTTTTTGCTTTGTTCGTGGTTTCCTTCTTTTTTACCTCTCTATCTGTGGTTGTGTTTCTTTTAAATAGTACGAACAAAAGTTTAATTATATCTCCTCATAGTTAATTGCTTATACATTATGTATGTATACGTAGACTTACGGTTGATATTCATGTGTTTGCATATATATATATATATATATATATATATAATTATGTGCGTGTAAATGTAAATAAATATCGGGTTTAGTTTTTCACTGCTGAAACCTCCTACATTATAAAAATGTGTATATATCAACATGATTCCTGTACTGTATTATATATCCGTGCGCTTACTAACAACCTTTCTTCGCGATCTTGTTTATCCAAGTGTGTTTCTATACCTTATAACACAAACAAACAAACAAAAAGGAACGTAACCGAGACGGAGAAACAAAACCAGGATTTTTTTGGTGTATATCAACCTTAATGAGAGAAACTTTAATGAAATTGGCTATGGGGAAATGAAACCATTTTTTTTTCTTTTTTTTTTTTTTGAGATTATAAAAGTACTCGGATGTCTGCTGGTCCTAACCCCATTTAACCCCAGCGCCCAACCCAGAACCTCTCTACATGTTTTACTTTCCCTTAGTGCTTCCTTTTAGACCTAAGGGGGAGGGGTAGGGGGAGGGGGGGAGTGAGGAAAGCAAGAGGAGATGGGAGGCAAATGCTCAGAATAAAAAGTGGTTTGCATCTTTCTTGCCTTATAATCTTTTCGAGTCTTTGTGGTAAAAGTTGTGTGATGAGTCTTGGGACATTAGACAGAGTTGCTAGTGACCCCTTTTTGAGATCTTGAAGTGGAACTGCCAGAGGCATCTTTTGGTCTCTTTCTGGAAAATTTGCGTCTCTCTGTCTCTGCCAGGAAAAGTTGTGTTTCTTGGTCTCTGTCTGGAAATGCTGCCTGTTTTGGTCTCTTTCTGAAAAAGTGGCGTCTTTTGGTCAATTAATGGAAAAGTGGCGTCTTTTGGTCTCCTTCTGGAAAAGTTGCATCTTTTGGTCTCTTTCTGGAAAAGTTGCTTATCCCTGATCTCTTTCTGGAAAAGTTGTCTCTTTTGGTCTCTCTCTGGAAAATTTGCCTATCTTTGGTCTCTTATTGGAAAAGTTGCCTCTTTTGGTCTCTCTCTAGAAAAGTTGCCGAATGTCCCTTGATATCTTGCAAAATTGCCGAATACAATTTTTGAGGCCTCTTTTAGTGTCTTTCTGGCAAAGTTGCTGAATGTTCCGTTTTAATTTCTTGAAGAGGAACTTCCAGAGGCCTCTCTTGGAATCTGTGGGTAAGTTGCTGAATACAATATTTTAGTACTTGGAGTGAAATAACCAGAGGCTTTTAGCATCTTTTTGACAAAGTTGCCTAATGTTCCTGTTTGATTCCTTGTAGAGGATCTACCAGAAGCCTTGTCTGGTGTGTCTGACAAAGTTGCCAAATACAATTTTTGAGTATGCAGAGGGAAATAGCCATAGGCTTCTTTTAGCATCTTTCTGGCAAAGTTGCCGAATGTCCCTTTACAATTTCTTGGAGAGGAACTGCCAAAGGTGTCTCATGCAAAGTTGCCAAATACATTATTTAGGACACAAAGTGAAATAGTCAGAGAACTCTTTTTGTGTCTTTTTGGTAAAGATGCCGAATTTCCCTGTTTACTATCTTAGTGAAGAACTGCCAGATACCTCTTTTGGTGTCTTTCTAAAAAGTTGCCGAATGTCTCTTATAATTTCTTAAGAGAAAATATGGCAGTGGCCTCTCTTAGTGCATATGACAAGCTGCCAAAACACCGCTTTTTGAGTCCTTAAATTGAAAATGCCAGAGCCTCTTTTGGTGTCTCTTGCAAAGTTACCAATTACATTTTTTTTCAGTACCCCGAGTAAAACATTGTAAGGCCTCTTTTGTTGTCTTTCGGTTAAGTTTGTTGCATGCCTCTTTGTGAATACTTGGAGTAGAATAGCCAGATGCCTATTTTAACAGGATCCGGATAAATATCTCATAGGTTTCTTTTCAAGACCTTAGAAGAGAATTGGCAAAGGTCTCTTTTTGTCTCTTCTAGTGTTTCAGACAGTGTTACCAGAGATCTTTTTTCAAGTTATTGCAGCAATATTGTCAAAGACATCTTTTAAACCTTTCAGGAAAGGTTCCAATTGATTCATTACGATTACTCCTATCAAAGTAGCCAAAAAACTATTTTCAAAATACTTGAAGCTGTTATTTGAATGAATCTCTGTATATTTTGTTTATATGTTTGGCCTTTCACTGAAATATTACAGGTTCTTTTCCATGTTTTGCTCTTTTATTCTAGTCTGGGTTAGACAAGGGTATGATGTTGTCCATTCTATAGGGTTCTAGTCTTGAACAGGTTTACGGATTTTCTTCCATGATCAAACAAGGTTTCTACCTTTGGGTTGGAAATTTTGACATACAAAATTTTGACTAAAACAAGCCAGAAATTTAATCA
The DNA here is from genome assembly GCF_036898095.1 of Palaemon carinicauda. Classification (NCBI taxonomy): domain Eukaryota; kingdom Metazoa; phylum Arthropoda; class Malacostraca; order Decapoda; family Palaemonidae; genus Palaemon; species Palaemon carinicauda. The sequence goes on along the minus strand of NC_090749.1, from coordinate 49,491,666 downwards.
AAATGACAAACAAACGGAATAAATGAATACTTTAAAGATGTTGATTACTTCTTAAAGTAAAAAAACATGGAAATAATATAAATGATGTTTAAAATATGAATTAAATACAAAAAAAAAATCAAGCAAAAAACGCAGGAATTACACATAAAAGAGTAAGAAGCACTTTGAAAAGGGATAAACCACATTTCCCATCTCCCCTAAATGATGAATAACAAATGCCTGGATATATATATATATATATATATACATATATATACATATATAATGTGTATTTATATATATATATATATATATATATATGTATATATATATATATATATATATGTATGATAAGTTTCGCATATTTAGACGTGCTTTTCATATTCAAATGAGACATACAATTTGATACATTAATGTCTGGATTCTCATATTGACATAGGGATCAGAGCCCCAGGCGGAACCACTCAAAATCAATAGTTTCTGATCGGCCGGGAATCGAACCCTGGTCCAGGAAACTTGTAACAACAGCGACTTACCCACTTAGCCACGAAGAAGGTGGCTAAGTGGTGTGATTGTTTTTACAAGTTTTCTGGACCAGGGTTCACTTCTCGGCTCGTCAGAAACTATTGTCTTTGAGTGGTTCCACCTGGGGCTCTGACCCCGAGGTCAGTAAGAGAATTCAGATATTAATGTATAAAAATGTATGGATTATTTGATATATATATATATATATATATATATATATATTTACGGTAAGGCTCAGAAACAACAGTCTCATAAATTGGCCAAACTGCCGTGTGGTAGTTAGGAAAGTGGGGTGGGGGTGGGAAGGATTGAATGTGTCTGTGTGCTTGTTTGCATATCTATCTAAATATTTAGCAGTAATTTTGACGGGTCACGTATACTAGTTGAATTTTTGAAATTTGTATAAAATGATGTATAGAAACAAATGGTTTACTGACTGTGGTCAAAATTTGCCTTTGTACGAGTGTGTGTGTGTGTGTGTGTGTGTGTGCGTCCTATATAGACACTTGGGATAAGTCCTCACTTCATTAGTCAGGCTTCGCAATCCTAGGTTAGATATCACTGGGGAATTACGTCCTGAATGGTCAGCCATGTTGATTTAATCGCCTGTACCATGCAATTCAATCCTGCTTCAAAATTTGAAATCTTCTTTTTCACATTCAATATTCTCTTTCTTTGGCTTCTAGTCATTATCTTATTTTTACCCTCGTTAGGAAGGTTATAATAACGAGACAGCTTATGTATTCATTTATTTGTTTGTGTGTATGTCTGTCTGTGGACAGGATTACGTTAAAACTACTCGATGGATTTTGACGTTATTTTCATTGTAAGTAGATCTTTGGTCATGGACGACACCATTAAATTTAGGGAGATGATCCGGATACGGATTGTAGATCCTGATTTGCATTTTTCACCATCTATAATCAGCATATGAAAAGGGGGAGTTGCTGTCTGTAGACTTTAGTTAAATGATACAGTAGATTCATACAAACTCAGCATATGTAAAAAATTAATTGTTTCGTCCGTAAATTTTAATAAAATGTAGGCAATATTCATTGGCGGAGGTCTGAAATCTCTGATTGTTCTTGTTTAATACATTCATTGCTTTGTATTACTTTCCGTATGCCTACACATACACCGAATAGTCTGACCTATTCTGTACAGATTCTCCTCTGTCCTCATACACCCGACAACACTGAGATTACCAAACATTTCTTCTTCACCCAAGGGGTTAACTACTGCACTGTGATTGTTCAGTGGCTACTTTCCTCTTAGTGAGGGTAGAAGAAACTCAGTAGCTATGGTAAGCAGCTCTTCTTGGAGAAGGACACTCCAAAATCAAACCATTGTTCTCCAGTCTTGGGTAGTGCCATAGCCTCTGTACCAATGTCTTCCACTGTCTGGGTTAGATTTCTCTTGCTTGAGGGTACACTGATCCACACTATTCTATCTTATTTCTCTTCCGCTTTTTTTCAAAGTTTTTTATAGTTTATATAAGAAATATTTATTTTAATGTTGTTTCTGTTCTTAATATATTTCATTTTTCCTTGTTTCCTTTCCATATTGGGTTAGTTTCCCTGTTTGGGACTATGGGCTTATAGCATCCTTCCTGCTTTTCAAACTAAGGTTGTAGCTTTGCAAATAATAATAATAATAATAATAATAATAATAATAATAATAATAATAATAATAATAATAAAATCTTAGGCTTCCATATCCATCATTACTTTATATTTCCTCCAATTTTCTGTTAACTTCCTCCTCTTGCAATCCCTTTCACTACTTCTTTTTTATCTCCAGGGTGTAGAATATTACTTTTATTCTGATTCCAGTATTATGATTCCAGGATCCACCTGTCATCAGCTAATGGGTGAGAATCCCTTGAAAAAAACAGATCTTGGAATCTAAACCGTAAAAAAAAAAAAAAAAAAAAAACTCTTGATTAGTATAGAAAAAAAAGGAACTATTCGCCTATGGGCACCGTTCTAAGTGAAGGAGTATAGAAGACCCATAGCAGCCGTAAAGGAACCCTTAGAATGAGGGCTAGACCTTACAGGAATCCTTGGAATAAGGGCTAGACCTTAGTCCCTTTTATGTCTTTTTACATTATTATTATTATTATTATTATTACTATCCAAGCTACAACCCTAGTTGGAAAAGCAAGATGCTATAAGCCCAGGGGCTCCAACAGGGAAAAATAGCTCAGTGAGGAAAGGAAATAAGGAAATAAATAAATGAAGAGAACAAATTAACAATAAATCATTCTAAAATAAGAAACAACGTCAAAACAGACATGTCATATAATAAACTATCAACAACATCAAAAACAAATATGTCATAAATAAACTATAAAAAGACTATGTCTGCCTGGTCAACAAAAAAGCATTTGCTCCAACTTTGAACTTTTGAAGTTCTACTGATTCAACCACCCGATTAGGAAGATCATTCCACAACTTGGTCACAGCTGGAATAAAACTTCTAGAGTACTGCATAGTATTGAGCCTCGTGATGGAGAAGGCCTGGCTATTAGAATTAACTGCCTGCCTAGTATTACGAACAGGATAGAATTGTCCAGGGAGATCTGAATGTAAAGGATGGTCAGAGTTGTGAAAAATCTTATGCAACATACATAATGAACTAATTGAACGACGGTGCCAGAGATTAATATCTAGATCAGGAATAAGAAATTTAATAGACCTCAAGTTTCTGTCCAACAAATTAAGATGAGAATCAGCAGCTGAAGACCAGACAGGAGAACAATACTCAAAACAAGGTAGAATGAAGGAATTAAAACACTTCTTCAGAATAGATTGATCACCGAAAATCTTGAAAGACTTTCTCAATAAGCCTATTTTTTGTGAAATTGAAGAAGACACAGACCTTATATGTTTCTCAAAAGTAAATTTACTGTCGAGAATCACACCTAAAATTTTGAAAGAGTCATACATATTTAAAGAAACATTATCAATACTGAGATCCGGATGTTCAGGAACCACCGTCCTTGACCTACTTACAATCATACTTTGAGTTTTGTTAGGATTCAACTTCATACCCCATAATTTGCACCATGCACTAATTCTAGCTAAATCTCTATTAAGGGATTCACCAACCCTAGATCTACATTCAGGGGATGGAATTGATGCAAAGAGAGTAGCATCATCTGCATATGCAACAAGCTTGTTTTCTAGGCCAAACCACATGTCATGTGTATATAGTATGAAAAGTAAAGGGCCAAGAACACTACCCTGTGGAACACCAGATATCACATTCCTATAATCACTATGGTGCCCATCAACAACAACTCTTTGAGATCTATTACTTAAAAAATCAATAATAATGCTAAGAAACGACCCACCCACTCCCAACTGTTTCAGTTTGAAAACAAGCGCCTCATGATTAACACGGTCAAAGGCAGCACTAAAATCAAGGCCAATCATACGAACTTCCCGACCACAATCAAGGGATTTCTGTACAGCATTGGAGATTGTAAGAAGGGCATCACATGCTCCAAGGCCTTTACGAAAACCAAATTGCAAACTAGGGAGTAGATGATTACCTTCAGCAAACCTATTAAGACGTTTTGCCAGAAGACGTTCAAAAATTTTAGATGATATGGGAGTTATGGAAATTGGGCGGTAATCAGTGGGACTTGAGCTACCGCAAACACATTGACATAGAGGAGTAACATTACCAATTCTCCAACTAGTGCTAAAAGCTCCTCTTCTTGCTAACTTGCGCAAAATAACAGATAACTTTGGAGCTAAGAAATCTGCTGTCTTTATAAAAAACAAAGGAAAAATACCATTTGGGTCTACACCTCCATAAGCATCAAGGTCCATCAACAGAGCTTTAATCTCACGAGATCGAAAAGCTAAACTAGTTAGTTTAGCCTCAGGAAAACAGGAATGAGGAAGTTCAAGTTTTTCATTACTCTGTTTACTGTCAAAAACATCAGCCAAAAGGGTTGCCTTTTCCTTTGGACAGTGAGTGACTGAGCCATCTGGTTTAAGTAAAGGAGGAACTGTTGCATCTACACCAAAGAGTGCAGATTTAAGGGTAGACCACCATTTATGTTCCTGAGTTGTACCAGAAAGTGTTTCTTTTATGGTTAAATTGTACTCCTTTTCAGTTGAGGCATAAACTCTCTGAGCAAAAGCTCGAAGCTGAGTATAGTTGTTCCAGGTCAAATCTGATCTGTTACCCTTCCAAAGTTGATAGGCCTCCTGCTTCTCCAAAAAAGCACGTCTACAATCATTATTGAACCACGGTTTGTCCTTCACTCGGTACCTTAGCACACGAGAAGGGATACGCCTATCAATTATGTTGACTAGATTCTCATTCAAAGGGACAACAGGATCTACACTATTATATAATTGTGACCAATTCAAGCACAAAAGATCATGTAAAATCCCATTCCAGTCTGCTTGGGATTTCATATAAATTTTACAAGAATATGATATATCAGGGACAGGCTGCTCAGTCTTCACTAATAATGAAATCAAGGCATGATCAGATGTCCCGACTGGAGAACCAACCTTACCAGTTATAACGCCAGGGGAGTCAGTGTATACAAGGTCCAAGCAATTACCAGACCTGTGAGTAGCCTCATTTATGATTTGCTCACAGCCTGATTCAGAGGCAAAGTCTAAAGCTCTTAAGCCATGGCGATCGGTAGGAGAGATAGAACTTAACCACTCCCTATGGTGAGCATTAAAATCACCAACAAAGACAAAAGAAGCCTTTCTATCATCTTCTTGTATCTTAGCCATAATGGTAAGAAGACAATCGAAGATAGAATCATCCATGTCTGGATTCCGGTAGATCGAACATAAATAAAAGTTGTTATGCCTGCCACAAACTTTTATTACCTGAATCTCATGACATCCACATTGATAGCAGGACTTATGAGAAGTAGGGTACTCGGTCCTAATATACACCGCCATTCCCCTGGCCCTAGGGATGGCATCACGTTTCAACAATATTGGCTTCTTGAAACCAGTTATAAGGAGCTCAGATGAATGCCTCATATTAGAAACCAAAGTTTCTGAGCACAAAAGAATATCATACTGTCTGGACGCAACTGTAAGGTCTTGGATATTTGCATGAAGACCACGAATATTGCAATACAGAAGACGACATTGACGAAATCTAGGACGTACTGGTCCAGGATTTCGCTCAATGTCTCCAGACAGCATAAGAATTAATAGAAATAAAAAAGAGACATCATACTTAAAAACTAGATTAACAAGAATTATAACAAAAACAATACGTACAGAATTATAAACAAAGTGATTGATGATACCCATAGACTATAGTAAAAAGTCGGAAAAACTGGTCAACATGGAGGAGCCGATACACCATGCAAGGCTAAATACCCTCCAGGATAGCCACTTCAACTGAAGGAAGGACAGTAAGGATGGTTTTGAGAAGAAAAAGAATCAGAAAAAGGAAAAGACAACCTCTTGATAAACCACCAGGCATCCATGGCCCTTCTATTAAGCCTGCCCAACACACCATTTCAAAAAAACAAGAGGAAGAAAAAAAAAATAAGATAGAATAGTGTGCCTGAGTGTACCCTCAAGCAAGAGAACTCCAACCCAAGACAGTGGAAGACCATGGTACAGAGGCTATGGCACTACCCAAGACTAGAGAACAGTGGTTTAATATTGGAGTGTCCTTCTCCTAGAAGAGCTGCTTACCACAGCTAAAGAGTCTCTTCTACCCTTAACAAGAGGAAAGTACACTGAACAAATTGCAGTACAGTAATTAACCCCTTGGGTGAAGAAGTGTTAAGTATCTCATTGTTGTCAGGTGTATGAGGAAAGACGAGAATATGTAAAGAATAGGCCAAACTATTCTGTGTAAGTGTAGGCAAAGAAAAAATAAGCCGTGACCAGAGAGAGGGATCCAATGCATTACTGTCTGGCCAGTCAAAGGATCCAATACCTCTCTAGTGGTAGTATCTCAACGGGCGGCTGGTGCCCTGGCCAATCTACTACCTATTCAAAGGAATCGGATAGTCCGCAAAATTGGAGTTTCCAAAAATCACTTCAAAAAAGGTCTTTGCTGGATTTAGAATATTGGGGGGTAGTACGCGCTTCTCTCTCTCTCTCTCTCTCTCTCTCTCTCTCTCTCTCTCTCTCTCTCTCTCTCTCTCTCTCAATCATTGCACTATCACTCGTAGTAATACCGGTATAAGACTCGTATGAAATTTGTTAAGAATAAAACTCTTTCTTCTTCATTCCAAGACAAGGAGTTTTTTTTCTTTCAAGTACTGAAAAGGAGAAAGTTTGTAGGGGGAAAAAGCTACGCACAAAAAATTTTTTTTGATGCTGACTCGGCATTTTATACGAGAAGTATATATATATATATATATATATATATATATATATATATATATATATATATATATATATATATATATATATATGTGTGTGTACAGTATATATATATATATATATATATATATATATATATATATATATATATATATATATATATATATATATATATATATATATATATATATATATGTGTGTGTGTGTGTGTGTGTGTGTGTGTGTGTGTGTAACACCAGCAAATCAAACCAGTTTCTAGTCCACTTCAGATCAAAGGCCTCAGACATGTCCTTATTCATGTCTGGGGTTTGGACATTTTCATTACCATGCTGACCACTATGGATCGGTGATGGTGGGAGATTTTAGTCTGATCGCTTACAGCAAACCGACTTAGTATAGGTTACGCTGAAAAGTACAGCTTTGCTGATCACGGCGATACAAAAACACTTTCACCACGTTAAGGTATCCTCACTCAGCCTCGGACAATATATTTAAAAAATCTAGAAACAAAGAACGCGAGATGAATCTTTTGTGAATGTATTTGACGTGATACTAGTGAAGAACTAGTTTAGATTAATAGCCTACTCATATTGATTCTGAAGATGCAAATAGCCATTAAAGGTGTAAAGGCCACTCATCAATAGCAAAGGCAAGGGACAGTGATATTGCCCTATCAAACAGGACAATACCCTTGAGACTGACCATATGGTCTTATGATCAGCGCAAAAACCCCTTCTCCACCCAAGCTAAGACCAAGGAGGGCCAGGCAATGGCTGCTGATGAAACTGCAGATAGACCCATAGGCTCCCCAAAAACACCCAATCTTGGCTCACAAGGATGGTAAGGTTGCAGCGACCAAAGAAAGTAACGAGTATGAGCAAGACTTGAACCCCAGTCTGGCGTTCACCAGTCAGGGACGTTACCGCATCGGCCACTTTGGTATTAACTTGGCATTTATCATTTATATGCACAAAATAGGGATTATTGAATTCTCTCTCTCTCTCTCTCTCTCTCTCTCTCTCTCTCTCTCTCTCTCCACCCTGTCTGGACATCCGGTAGTATTGAATTGATGTTCACAGGTGGTGACAGGTGTGTTGAAAGCGCGTCTAATCATTACACAAACTCTCTCTCTCTCTCTCTCTCTCTCTCTCTCTCTCTCTCTCTCTCTCTCTCTCTCTCTCTCTCTCTCTCCTGGTGTATGACCAGTTTTCATCATCACACCGTCCCGTGTGGATTGGTGATGGTGGGAGACTTTCGCCTGATTGCTCGCAGCAAGCCAACCCAGTATGGGTATTCTTGAATAGTACAGCTTTGCCTGATCATGGCGACACGCAAACCAAAGCTTTCACCACTTTAAGGGATCCCAACTAAGAAAGGTCTATATATATATATATATATATATATATATATATATATATATATATATATATATATATATATAGAGAGAGAGAGAGAGAGAGAGAGAGAGAGAGAGAGAGAGAGAGAGAGAGAGAGATTTCTTAATATGTGGATGAGTTCAGAGAAATATAGGTCTATGGTCATACCCATATCCCTAGATCGGAAAAGCTATTGATGATATAACAAAAGTTTACAAAAGAAGTGAAAAAAACAATCAAAAAAAACTATGGGCAACATATTAGTAAGGTGTCCGTTATGATGTACAATTCCAAGAGAGAGAGAGAGAGAGAGAGAGAGAGAGATTAAAATGTATAAAAGGTAACATGTAGAGAGCATAAGGAATAGCGTGTAGTCGTTAAGGAAACTATGGGCTTACCTCAAAGAGGAAACTTTGTACAGTTTGTAACACGAGTTTATACAAGTAATTCTGGAAACAAAAAAACTAATTTTTATCAGGGAAAAAAAAATTTACGTTCCCTAGAATCAACTTATCAATTTAGTGGTTCCTTCACTTATCAAAATAAGTATTTCACACACACACACACACACACACACACACACATATATATATATATATATATATATATATATATATATATATATATATATATATATATATATATATATATATATATATATATATATATATATATATATATATATATATATATATATATATCGTTAACTATAGAACTGTCTAGCCTCCTGATCACAGAATTAAATAATTAGACCTAGGCCTACATGTTTGATGTAGCAGTGAGGAAAAAGGAAATCGTTAAAGCTAAAAACAAAGTAACCTGGTGGTATAAAACCTTAAAGCAACATTATAAAGTTAGTAAAGAATGGCCAACACAATTATCTAAATCTGCTTAAAAATAGCCCCATAAAGATATTCAAATGACCCTATAGAATCCCACGCTGTAGTGTACAATCCCCCGAAAACTATTTATCGGCCTAAAAGCCGAACCACCTAACTTTTGATTGCGTAATTAAAGCGATGTTACTGATCCATTTCGCTCTGGCTTAAGGCTATGAAGACATAACGAAGGCCGAAGGGAGGGTCAGGTGAGGGGTATTTTTAGGCAAAAGCGATCTATTCTAGCAAAGAGAAGTTAACGAAACAAAATAACAATAAGAAAGGGTAAAATGATTGTTGATAGGTTACGTCCATAATATGGCGGACTCGGTGTGACGTCACGAGCTACATATCATGGATTTAATTTAGAAATTAGAGGGTAAAGATATATGTATGTGGACTAATTACTAAGTTAGGGTGAGGCAATGTTGTATAAGTTTACTTATGGCTAGTGTTTATTGTGGGGTTAAACCAGAAATAATCAATTATTAAAATTTGCTAATTGGCAACGATTTGGAACAACGGTTGAGAATCGGTTGTTCTAAACGGTTGATTGAAACTCGAAAGATCAAGTGATAAATCACTAAGTTAGTCGTAACGACGCCTCCTGGCCGTCAATACGTGTCTCTCTGAGGTCTTTACAATTTTTGTTGTTATCTTTGCGTGTTTACTACTTCGTTAAGTGAAACTCTTAATATCAAGAGGATAATCAAGATTATTTAACAAGATAAAACGGTATTGGGTTTTGCAGGGACGGCAAATCAAGGTACGTTTAAGTCTCAACAAACCTGGAAATTATTTGTGAGAGAGGGAGTGGGGGGGGGGGTTTCCATTGTTGCTGTAGAACGGCCAAACGGAATTTGGTGATTTGAGGAAAATGGGTGGAAGAAAAGTAGATAGTTTTCTTGACAAATGCTATATATAAAGTTTAAGCCATTTTGTCAATTCCGAAAGGGGTGTTGTGGTTAATGCCACCATTACACCCCACGTTGTGCTCTGTAGGCGTTATCAATATGTTATTGCTGCATTCCTTCAGTCTCCAAAGCTAATTGCGTTTCAACTTTTTTTTTTTCTATTTTAATTTTGACCCAATTTTATAAATTTAGTTATTTTCTGTTTACGTTAAATGTAGTTGTTATTCTGAATAGATTTATCAATAAATGGAAATTAAAATTGTTTAAGATAACATATCATAGGCCTACCCGTTCATGTTTCTTTCCTTATATAAAGCATGCACAATGATTATTATTATTATTATTATTATTATTATTATTATTATTATTATTATTATTATTATTATTATTATTAAGTTGAAGGAGGTTACGTTTACACCCCTGTTTGTTTGTTAGTAGGTGTTTCTTTGTGAACAGTTTCCTAGTCACAATTTTAAACATACAGTAATGAAACTTGCAGGAATTAACTGTTATGTAAAATACTGGAAATTGTTCAATTTTGAAAGGTCAAGGTCACGGTCAAGTAAAATTTCCTCTTCACTTGATCAGCCATAACTTTGGACATCGTTGTCACAGAGACCTCAAACTTGGTTCATGGTTGACTCTATGAAAATCCAAGCCCGTTAATACACGTTAAGGTTAATCGTCAAGGTTCAGAAATAAGGTGCCGTGCCGGAGGTCTGCGCTCTTTGGAGTGCCCCCTAGTTTATTATTATTATTATTCTTATTGACGAAATAATAGTTTTTATTTTTTTTTCGCCCAAGGGTAGGCCTACATTAGGTAATTTCAAAAGTTAAACGAATTATTTCAATGATTTCTGTTTTGCTGCTTTAATCTTCCTGTTATTCCATCGAACGCGCGGTTTTACTCTGTTGTGAAACGACACACACACACACACACAAATGGCAGCCTTTAACTTTAGACCAGTAGCGCCAACCTTGCCAACTTTCAGCTCCGATTTATTGAATAGTCTTTAGCTCTCTCTCTCTCTCTCTCTCTCTCTCTCTCTCTCTCTCTCTCTCTCTCTCAAACGAAAGCCAATCTGGATACATCAATGTCATTTGAAACAATTTTCGGTGACTACTGTTAAAGACGTTGAATTTAAATTGGGGAGAATTCTGATTTTAACTTTCATATTGGCTTTGATGTCCAAAGAACGTTATTATAATGGCTTTGATTATTATTGATAAATTTATTTATATATCATTTGTTTATGAAATACAATGTATTTGACATTAAACTGTTCCACTGCAGGACAAAAAACCTCAGACACGTCCTTCCACTCGGGTGTGTTTAAGGTCTTTCTATGCCTGTCTATACCCGAAAATTTCCTCAGTTCGTCAATCCATTGTCTTCTCTCCCTTCTCCTGTTTTGGTTGCAATGTCTAGGGACCCATTATGTTATTCCTAATATCCATCTATTGTCTGTCATTCTCATCATATGGCCTACCCATATCCATTTCTTTTTTTTTCATGTAAATTGTTAGAATATCCTCTACTTAAGTTAGCTCTCGTATCAATGTTGCTCTTATACTGTCTTATTTATTCCCATCATTATATATTTTTCTTTTGTCCTTTGAGCTGCAACTAGCTTATTCTAAGGCTTTAGAAAGTTTCAAAATTTCTGATATATATGCAGATAGGCCTACACTAATTTATAATTAAATGTGGGTTTGTTCGATTTAAATATTCATCCAGCTAATTATTAATTTCCAACTTTGCCGTTAGATAATTCAAGTTAGTTAATTAAACACGAGATTACATCTTCCATTTCTCTGATTAAATATACATTTATTAACGGACTCTTCTCTGTCACCCTAAATATTAGAAAAAATACTATGTGTAGCAGTTGCTTATGCCAACATTTCATGCCCTCTGTTTCTGTTTGTTGAGACTTACGCACAAACTTTATCAAATATGTTTTTAAATTAAAGGTGTGTTTAAGGATACTTTTTATTCTCCTAACCTTTTTGTTTATATATATTCTTTTTAGTCATCTGAGGAGTTTTCACTTGATAATAGACAATAGGATGGCTGTGCCATACTAGTTTTAACGGGCCACTGTAGTCTTTAGCTATGTTATTGTTTGGTACGTAAAATTGTTTACAATCTTTGCTACAAAATTAATTGTTTTGGTTATTCTGGATATCGAGATATTTGTTATAATAAAGACTGGCAGGCACCATTAATATATTCACATATTGAGAGAGAGAGAGAGAGAGAGAGAGAGAGAGAGAGAGAGAGAGATTTGCCTTATCCTAGAACGGTCAAACAGGATGTACTTAAGGGCAGCTTTTCCGGTCCTATACAGCAGGGGAGCCCTACTCTCTACAGGACCTCCACAGTCATTTTATCATGTTCCTTCGATATCATTCAACATTTCACACATATTGCTCGTTTATTGTCAAATCCACAATATCGAAGCACTTGTAGAATAAAAAAAGTCTTCAGTTTCATCTTGAAAGTCTTCATAATATCTCCAATCTTTCGAATGTCTAGTGAAAACTTATTGTATAGTCTCTATTTATGGGCTCTAGAGAGCCTACAGTAGACATATCACTAGGTTCCAATAATTTGAGACCATCTGTAACTATTCTCGTGTTAACACGATTTGTTGGCTGCACGGTATGTAGCAATTCTCTTAGAGAGAGAGAGAGAGAGAGAGAGAGAGAGAGAGAGAGAGAGAGAGAGAGAGAGAGAGAGAGAGCAAATCTGTTATAAATTTGAGACATCCATTTGGCTAAGGTGGTTGGGGTTAATCCCACCAGTACACCACATGTAGCTCGCTGTAAGCGTTAATAAAGTGTTTAAGCTGCATTCCTTCAACCCACATATGTGATATCGTCCAGGTTTTCTTCTATTTTACTGGCTAGCCTCTCTACTTTACATTAGGTCAATTTGTCATAAATGTTGTGTGTTTGCCCGTTTAATATTATTATTCTGAATAGATTTTATCAACGAATGGAAACTAAAATGTACAAGATAACAACAGCATAGGCCTAGCCTTCCATGAATCATCACTTTTATTAGAAATTATTTAACAGAGGGCAGTACAAAAATTCAAGTGATGAGTCACGTAATATCAAGGCTTGATTATTGCAATTCTCTGTACTATAAATTGTCCAATACACTACTAAAAAAGCTTCAAAATATGCAAAACCGGGCGGCTAGGCTGATAAAAGGCATTAAACTACAGGAGAGAATAACTCCTGCATTGACCGATCTACATTGATTACCTGCCAAGGCTAGAATTGAATTTAAGATTTGCTTGTTGACTCACAAAGTACTTACTAGTGATAAGCCTAAATATCTTCGTGATTGCTTGGTTCCTTACCCTCAAGCTACCAGCGCTGCTGTAAGAGTTAGACATGCTGATGACCCACATAGACTATACGAAATTAGTGTGAATCATGCAATAGGAGGAAGAACGTTTAGTTATGCTGCACCGAGACTTTTCAATGACCTTCCACTTGATGTCAAGAATAGCAAAAATGTGGCAGATTTCAAGAAAAACCCGAAGACGTATCTCTTTGGAAAGTGTTATGATAGTGATCTGAAAACTAAGCCTGAATACAAATGTTAGCAAAATAAGTGATAAGATACAGAGCAAAATATTAACTGGAAAGAAATTATTTTCACACACCAAGGCCCGCCTGAACAGACTTTTAGTGTCTGATGGAGGGCAAGAAATAAACCCCTAGAAGTAAAAGTAAAAAAACCTACTTTACGTAACAGTAGTAGTAGTGTTATTATTATTATTATTATTATTATTATTATTATTATTATAATTATTATTATTATTATTATTATTATATGATAGTATTCTAGCTTTAAGATACTCAATTCACATCTTGAAGTCAATGAAGGGATTATAACTGTATTTAAAAGAGTTTTCCGAAGGGTACTTGAGAAATTATTGTTTTGGTGACACGTGTTTCAGACGTGGAATTTACACACACTAATAATGAGTAGGAATTAATGTGCTCTACTAGTCAGGGCCACTCCTAGTAGGTTGGTTTGTAGTGAGCAATCACAGTCTCCCACCATAACTAATCCGCATTTGGCCAGCGTTGGGATAAAAACTGACCAAACCCAAGAAATCAATTATTATTATTATTATTATTATTATTATTATTATTATTATTATTATTATTAGCTAAGCTACAACCCTTGGTTCGAAAAGCAAGATGCTATAATCCCAAGGGGTCCAGCAGGGAAAAATAGACCAGTGAGGAAAGGAAATAAGGAAATAAATAAACAACAAGAGAAATTTTGAAAAAATCAAAATAAAATATTTTAGTAGCATTAAACTAAATCTTTCATATTTAAACTATAAAAACTTCTAAAAACAAAAAGAAAAACAACATAAAATAGTTTGCCCGATTGTACCCTCAAGCTAAAGAACTCGAACCCAGTTGATATTTTTGAGGCCTTTGTCCTGCAGTGAACTAGTAATAGCTGCATTTGTTGTTATATTCTAATTCATATTTATTAGGTCTATTTATATTGCATTCTGGAAACGCTTTCTTCCACCATTGTTTATTGGTAACTTTGCTGTTTAGGTAATTTGAGTTAGTAATTGAATACGAGATTACGTCTTCCGTTTCTCTGAATAAAATATACATTTATTAACTTATTGTCTTCTGTCAGCCAGTTCTTCTATTTACATTACTTCGTGCCATTCATGTTCTAATATTAGTGCGTTTGGTAACCTCTGTTGCCTAAAATCTACTTATTAACTTTGTCATTACTGTATTACTTTTGTTTTGTTTAGGGTAAATTTATTCAAACTTTTTTTTTTTCAGCTATGCTAGGCATTTTCAGTTAACTATTGACAATGGGATGGCCATACACAGTTTTTAAGCTTCACGGTTCAACGGGTCACAATTGGCCTTTCTAACTTGTATTGTTTACAATCTTTACTTCAGGTAGGTAGTATGTTGGCCAAGGCACCAGCCACCAGCCATCCGTTGACATTCTTCAACTCGAGAGTTATTGGGTCCTTTGACATGCCAGATAATACTACATTGGGTCCCTCTCTCTGGCTACGAAACATTTTACCTTTGCCTACACATACACCGAATAGTCACATTATCCTCTTTCCTTTCACACTTCACCCAAGGCGTTATTTACTGTACTGTAATTGTTCATTGGCTACTTTCCACTTGGCAAGAGTAGAAGTTCGTGTAGCAAAAGGACACCCCAAATCAAACCATTGTTGTCTAGTGCTTTGTAGTGCTATAGCCTAAGATGCCATCTAAATATTGTCATGTTTTTGGGAAAGTCTTTTTAGGTAAACCTATTTGGTCTATTCTTCCTCATTTCCCTATTCTATAATTAACCGTTGATACTTTGAAAGATGATTTGGAAGTTTCTCAACATTATGGGACGTGGAATTAGGAAATCTCATATATATATATATATATATATATATATATATATATATATATATATATATATATATATATATATATATATATATATATATATATATATATATATATATATATATATATATATATATATATATATATATATATATATATATATATATATTACAAGACAATTTCTCTTTATTATATGAGGGATAATTTTTGGAATCTATTTTATGGTGGTGGATAATCTTGAAAATGAGGGGAAGTGACATTGACATATGGCGAAAGGGGTGCGTAGAGCGAACGACGCTAAGAAATACTGCTCTAGGCGGTTCGTTGATCATATCTTTGCCATTTGTTGACTTGCCTAAGTCTCTAAATCGATTGAGGAAAGGTCGGACCAGTAATCCATACTAAACTATAGTCAATTCTTTTTAGTGAGGCAGGTTTGCACCGACTCGCAGGGATGCCCTTTTAGCTCAAAAAAGTTTCCTAATAGTTGATTGGTCGGACAAAAAATATTTCCGACCAATCAGTTATTAGGAAAATTTTCCGAGCTGAAGGGGCACACTTGCGAGTCTGCAAATATGACTCACCAAAAAGAATTGACTATAGATATAGAGGGACAGTCAGCAGGGAGAATGCTGTACGTGTTTCATACACGCTCGTACGTTGTAATGTTTTTGATTTTTTATCTG
Source organism: Palaemon carinicauda (assembly GCF_036898095.1). Classification (NCBI taxonomy): domain Eukaryota; kingdom Metazoa; phylum Arthropoda; class Malacostraca; order Decapoda; family Palaemonidae; genus Palaemon; species Palaemon carinicauda. The sequence goes on along the minus strand of NC_090749.1, from coordinate 49,475,543 downwards.
ATCACACAGTGTTTATAGACCATCTTATATGCACCTGATAGCTCCTGTCTAATTTTTTTTTATTTTATGTGACAATCTTGCTTGCAAGTCCTGATATTTAAGCTCGATGGCTGTTTGATAAAGCAGTTTTGCCAAAGTGCGGAATTATGGTAGTATTGACGGAAAAATAAACCTACAATGGAATCTCCATCATTTCAAATTCAGATTTCGGCTTTACTCTGTCTGGAGCGAAAATATTTCCGCATTGTTTTTAAGGTTAAAAACATAACTGTGACATATAAATCCGTTTTATATTTAAGATATAAAGACACTTTTTTTTATATCTGTTGATCTGCACTGTATTTTGAACTGAAACTAAAATAACAATATATAGAAATTGTGAGTATATTTCTGGTCAATTTGGCGGATGTTTTGTTGATTTTCGGTACCATAGCGTTTAAAGGCCTTTTCCTTACCAGTTAGAGTTATTTTTTGGATCCAGTGGCAACACTGTGATGAAGTTTAGTTACATTCACCTCACCTCTCTGTTACAACCTCACTGCTCGCTCGTTCATTGGTGATCCCGGAGTGACCGCTCCCTCCCGCCTGCCTCCTCCCTGCTGTGCCCTAATGTTTGAAGATGCCGGCCACCGAACCTGCCTCTTCGGCAAACATCACCTCAATGAAACTGCCACCCTATGCCATGGCAAGCAGTCTCATTTTGCTCTTTAAATCCACCGCGTACTTATACTTTGATGTATTTTCTTCAAAATCCAATGTATTTGTCCTTGGGTCATAACCCAATTGTCCGCTAAGTTAGGTTTAAATAGGTTGCGTAATTTTGACGTATTATTGTTCACCATAAAAAAAAATTAACTACAAGATATTTTCAATTTACCTAATATTGCGATTAATTTCAAAGTTCTGTTGCATGAATGTACTTAGTGTACTTTATCCGAAATGTCACATTTTCATCCTTGGGTCATACTCAGCAACAAGACAACCAAATTTGGCCAAAATCCATACAGTAGTGCTTGTGTGAAGTTGCTTACAAATAAATAAATGAAGAGACTAGCAAACAGACAGGGGTGAGTACATAACCCTAAAAATCTTCGAATATCGCGAAGGCTTTAATTGTACCAAACAAACATTGTGGAATATTGAGATACTACCTCTTGAGAATTATTGAGTCCTTTGACTTGCCGACAGTGCCACATTGGATCCCTCTCTAGTTACGGATCATTTTGTCTTTACCTACACACATACACCG
>NC_090749.1:49459294-49469294 GCF_036898095.1 Palaemon carinicauda | reverse complement strand
TCAATCCCGGTCTACCCCTCCCCCAAGCGCTCACAAGATTATCCAACCCTAGATGGGCTCCTATCTCTCCCAGAGTCCAGTAAAGGGGCATGGGCTAACGCCATCACTCCTGAAGACTTGTTGAGAATATATATATATATATATATATATATATATATATATATATATATATATATGTATATGCGTGTGTGTGTGTCTGTGTCTCTGTGTCTGTGTGCGGAAAGGTTGGGTTTGTGTATCACCATGATTATCAAAGCTCTATTAGTCAGGGACACCCTTACTAGGTTGGTTTGCTGATATATATATATATATATATATATATATATATATATATAACTATATTTGTGCCGGTTATATATACGTATATATGTCCACTATATAAACTTTCCTTTTTTGCCATTTAATTATTAACTCTGAGTGTCTCGGATTTTCCAATGGCCGGCAATTAATCAAAAGGAAAACCATCGAGATTCTTTCTCTTTCGCGTCCCACTGCGCTTTCAATTATCTGCAAACTGTAAAACTATTTCATCCCAACATTTTTTTTTTTTTATGGAAGAACTTTGCTGTGCAGCATCACACACACAAAACCTCACACAGCCTCCTCGCCCCCCCCCCCTCTCTCTCTCTCTCTCTCTCTCTCTCTCTCTCTCTCTCTCTCTCTCTCTCTCTCTCCATAAAAAGTAGTGTTGTCGTGAAAGGTGGGTAATTGCGACTGCGTCAAATGTGTGTTTATACAATGTTCTTTAAATTGCATTTGGTCTCTCAGAGCCTGTGATCTTCTCTGCAGAATGGATTGGAATAAATTATTTTACCTTGTCCAGGTCATTGCTGACTAGAAGGTTTTGTGGACATTCTTTTTAGGATTTTGTAATGATTCGCTCGGGTGATTTTGATGTATAGATTTTGTCTCCTTTATCCCGTGTTATGTTTGATTAAATTTATTGTTTTTAAAGGTTAGGTGACGGTATCACTGTTTGAAAATGATTTTGCCGTGTGTTTATTATTGTTGACTGAGATTGACTTCAAGCTATTTTGGATTTGGTGATGTTTCGCTCACTTTATCTTTTATGAAGCTTTTGATTTTGGTATATAGATCCATTGTAAGGTTTGATTAATTTTGTTTCTATAGTTCGGGTAACTTTTCAACAACAAATTCAGCCGTTTCTAGTCCAATGCAGGATAAAGACCTCAGACATGTCCTTATTCATTTTGGGGTTTGGTCATTTTCATCACCTTGCTGGCCAGAGCGGATTAGTAATGGTAGGAGACCTTAGTCTGATCACACAGCAAACCAACCCAGTATTGTGGCCCTGGCTAGTACATCTTGGCTGAGCATATCTATACATGAACCGTCTCACCACGTTGATGTATCCCCACTCAGAAAGCGCTAGTTAATTGATCACTTTTTAAAGACAATGTCACTTTAGCATATGGCTGTCTTTTTATTGTATTTACTTTACATTTACATTGTTGTTCGTACAGTTTCATTATCACGCAAAAAAAGTTATCTTTTTGTCAATAGTTATTCATCACCTGTTTAAGCTGAAAGAAATATATGAATCCATTTGATTAGTAGATATTGAACAGCATTCAAAAGTAATTTTGTATTTAGTCCAGGCTGACAAAAGGAGAGGAAGAGCGTGTTTATGGTAGACTAATAAATCAGTTGATCCTTCTATTTTTTCTGGATTACTCTCACAATGGGACCAGTTCGGTATATTATTGATTGATTGGAATCATTGCGAAATTTAACACATGGAGGGTGAAGACCCTGACTGCAGTTGGACGTTTGCAGGCAGAGGGTTAAATATTTAATTTTCACTTATTATTATTATTATTATTATTGTTGTTATTATTTATTGTATATTATATATTTATTATGTATTTTATATATATATTAGATTTATCGTATATACATTATTTAATAATTATTTATTAATTATTATTTAGTCATTATACATCATTTATTATTCATTATTCAATATTATTAGCCAAGCTACAACCTTAGTAGGAAAACCAGGATGCTATAACCTCAAAGGCTCCAATAGGGAAAAGTAGTCCAGTGAGGAAAGGAATTAAGGAAATAGAATATATGAGCAGTAATCTTCTATATATTAATACGATAGAGTGTGTGTTATTTATTTTGTGGCACGCTTTAAAGAAAACAGAAATAATTTAATGGTATACTCATGTGTCACGCTTTAAATAAAATGGAAATAATTTCATGGTATACTCTTACAAATTCACATTAGACTTTGATTACTTAACCAAAGCACATCTTATATAGTATTCCCAATTTTGTCTTTAGCACTTGAGTTTTATTTAAATATTAGACAAAAAAATGAGTTCTATCAATTTCCATAACCTAGATTATAAAATTAATCTCGGGCCTTTTCGTTTAACGACTAATCCGTTCTTATTGTTAAAGATTTCTCATAATTCTGATAACCCTTTGCTTCAAATCTTCCTAGACATTACTCAATTTCCCGTCCGCCTATCATATTCAATGACCATTAATAAAGCTCAAGGACAGACTTTCGATAAGGTCGGAATCTACCTACCACAACCTTGCTTTACTCATGGATAACTTTATGTAGCCTTCTCAAGAGCAAGGTCTATGGACAGTGTAAGAAGGAAAATTTGTCCTGAGAATAATTCTTGCTAATTGTTTACAACACCACGCTCTCCATTTACTCCAAAATAATGCAATCCTGCAGTTCTCATCTTCTTGCAGAGTAATTAGGTGGTTATTTAAATTATGGGAAAGTAATAATTAGCAAGATATGTTGAGGAAGGGGGAAGGGGTTATAAAAAAAAATAGCTCGGTTTCCTCACTAAACGACTTGGAACTGACATGTCAACATAGTCAACTTAGTCAAGCAAACAGAATTCGTGATGGAGCGTACATAAACAAAAAATCGTGATGCCAGCGTACCTTTGATATACTATATATTCAAAATATACTTAATTAAAAATGGATTTATTACTCAAAAGTGTCCATAAAATATGCAATTTACAAATAGTGACACTTTTGAGTAATCACTCAATTTTTTATTAAATATATTTTGAAGATACAGTATATCAAATGTACGCTGGCATCACGAATTCTGTTTGGTTGACTATGTTGACATGTCAGTTCCAAGTTGTTTGGTGAGCAAACCGAGCTATTCTCTTTTTATAACCCCTTCCCCCTTCCTCAACATATCTTGCTAATTATTACTTTCCCAGAATTTAAATAACCACTTAATTACTGTGAAAGAAGATGAGAACTGGATGATTGCATTATTTTGGAGTAAATGGAGACCGTGGTGTTGTAAACAATTACTTAATTCTACTCATGGCCAGAAAAGAGGTACTACCTTCACTAGAAATTTTGTCTATAAAAAAAGTTTTGTAAATTGATTCATGTATTGCTCATTTTTTTTTAAATAAATATACAAGTCAAATCTTATCAAATGTTATTCAAACATGTATAGGTTAGGAACAAGATCATCAGTATTGAAAATATCATTTCGTGTAATTTACACGGGTTCCGCTAGTAAAAAATTAATATGAAATAGTTTAAGATCAGGAACAACGTTAAAATAGATGTCACATTAACTATGAAGAGATTCGTGTTACAGAAAAATTTGATGCAAGTTTGAATGTATGGAGTTTAAAGGTTTAAAGGTCGCTCATGAATGGCAGAGGGCAAGGGATAGTGACATTGCCCTATCAAACAAGATAATGGCCTAGAGACTGACCATATATAGGATCAGCGCCCAAGCCACCTCTCCGCTCAAGCTAGTACCAAAGAGGGCCGGGCAATGGCTGCTGATGACTCAGCAGGTAGATCAATAGGCTCCCCCAGACTCCCCATCCTTAATTCACAAGGATGGTGGGGTTGCAGCAACCAAAGGAACTAAATAGTTTGAGCGTAACTCGAACCCCAGTCTGACGTTCACCATTCAGGAGCGTTATCATGTGGGCTACTACAACTTCCTGATTAGAAAGACCATTCAACAACCTGGTCGTAGCTGGAATCAAACTTCACGATTACCATGTAGTATTGACCTTTATGATGGCGAAGGCTAAATTGTTAGAATTAACTGCAGGCTTAGAATTACGTGCAGGATGCCACTGTCTGGGAAGATCCGAATTATGAAAAATCTTCTGCAACATCCATAACGAAGAGATTAAAATTAATATTAATATATACTTGGTTTAAGATCACTTATTTTTCCGGTTAGATTTTTAAAACTTATGATTTATGATTAAAAAACGATATGTGATTTAATTCCAATTGTATATTTACACAATAGGAAATGCCGTCGAAAATCAACACTATGTATTTACAAACTGGACGGAATTTAATTGATCATGAAACTATGCAAACGCAGCATAATATATCTATTGAAAATATTTATTTGCATACGCTGGCAAATACATATTTGCAACATATGTTGAAATCAGCATAATATAGTCTGCTGGGTTTTACATTATATGATTTTAAAAATAATGCTATTCGCGAGTGTAGGTATCTATTGGATTTTAAAGTTTGGTTTAAAGATGAATTGATAGCCTGATTAATCTTCAAAATTTCTGGTCGATGAAAAAAAAAATCGAAAAATCAATGTAAAAATGTTCAGTGTGTCAACCCTTATATCATGTTGTTTATTATTTTTATCAATTTAACTTAATTATTTATGAAGTTTTTAGAATATTGTTGTTTATGAAGCTCATTCGCCCTTGTCAGTTAATTGTAAGGGTTAAGCCTTATGTAACATAGGGCTTAATACAGCGAAGTATTCTAGAAGTTTTATTCACTATAAAGTATTCTAGAAGTTTTATTCCAGCTGTGACCAAGTTGTGGCATGATCTTCCTAATCGGGTAGTTGAATCAGTAGAACTTCAAAAGTTCAAACTTGCAGCAAATGTTTTTATGTTGAACAGGCTGATATAAGTCTGTCTTCATAGCTTGTATATGGCATATCTTTTTGAACGTTGTTGCCGATCTTAGAATATTTTATAATATGTATTCATTACTTCTCATATATTTCATTTATTTTCTTATTTCCTTTCTCACTGGGATACTTTTCCATGTTGGAACCCTTGGGCTTATAGCATCCTGATTGGCTAATAATAATAATAATAATAATAATAATAATAATAATAATAATAATAATAATAATAATAATAATAAACGTAATCGTAATCTTAATCGTAATCGTAATCATAATTTATTATTATTATTATTATTATTATTATTATTATTATTATTATTATTATTATCGTTGTTGTTGTTGTTGTTGCTTTTAATCTCAATCAGAAATTTGTAACTATTTTCCTAGAGTTTTACAGGCTTTTACCTTTTGTAAATGTGCCTTTAATCCTTTACTTAAAAGTGTATCTCCCATTACTTATATTACTCTATGAAATAAAGTGTTAATCCCTTTGCCTTATAAAAGTTTTCAAACTTTACCAGCACATTTGCTATATTAGGATAATGGAAGGTTTAGTTCAGACATTTGTAACCTTTTCTAAAGAAGTGCCACTAGTCAAGAATCTCATGTTATGGAGGCCTCACATTAGGACCTCAATAAAAAATTAACTACAAAATTAGTTTTGCATTTTTAACTAATTAAAAACATTCTGTAGTGATATAAGGTTTCACAGGACATGTGGATGTAATATATAATGCTAAATTAAATATCACCTATGTCAACCGAATTATCTCAAGAAATAAGATTCTTTACATTCCCATCCTAAACTAAATACTCCTTAATTCTCCCCAATCTGAATTTTATATAGATATATCTCCGCGAGTAATTATTATTAGATATTACTGTAATATACATGTAAAGATAACTGTGTACTTGAATGCATGGTAATATCCTTACCTTCTTTATGCAACCAAGTGAAAACCTACTATAGTGAAATGGCTAACTTTGCATTTGTTGGACCAACTGATCAATATCAGGTTGAATGGCTAATGTGACAACACACAAGTCGCTTTCTAAGTGTGCATTGATTAGTGAGGACCGTAATTTGTTCTTAGCCAGGTTGATTTTTTAAAAGCCCTGTTCACATACATACGTGCTACCAAACACTGCCATAATCTTCCTTGCATGACCAGATAATTGGGATATTTTGTGCTTGATAAATGTTGTTTATAGAACTGATATATGGAGCTACCACCATACTTATTTCTTAGTTAATTATTAAACTTCAGAACCATTATTTCAATTTACATATCCTCTGTAATAGTTCCTATATCCACATGTAATGGGGAAGCAAACAGTTCAACATTTTCGTAGAGCTGCCAACCTGCCACCATATTTCAAACACTGCTCATCACTTATCACTGAGTTGTTTAATGTTTGGAAGTGGGTTATGGTTTGACTTCTGTTCTGTGATCTCCTCAACTGTAATTTGGTCTGAATCCCTTTGATCAGAGAGCAAAGGTTATTGAGTTGATGTGTCCCTTGAAGCATAATATTCAGGGTACTGAGAATGTCTCTTATATCTACAAAAAAAAAAAAAAATGCTTACCACACTTCCATTCATTATCATTCATTTTAGGGATTGGGTTATCATTAATGTCTATGAAGAGCACAATTTCATTCAAGAGTTCACATGCTCTTTTCAACATTCCTGCCTTACTTAACCACCTGATTTCACAAACATAATTAACATCACAGTATAGGAGTCAATGTCTACCAGAAACCTTTTAAACTGGTGATGATTCAGACCTTTTGACCCAAAGAAGTTACTTACTTTCACAAGAACAATGGTTACATGTTGAGATACTACCGCTAGAGAGTTATGGGGTCCTTTGACTGGTCAGACAGTACTACATTGGATCTATCTCTATGGTTACGGTTCATTTTTCCTTTTCCTACACATACACCGAAAAGTCTGGCATATTCTTTATAGATTCTCCTCTGTCCTCATACACCTGACAACACTGAGTTTACTAAACAATTCTTCTTCACCCGAGGGGTTAACTACTGCACTGTAGTTGTTCAGTGGCGAAGTTCCTCTTGGTAAGGGTAGAAAAGACTCTTCAGCTATGGTAAGCATCTCTTCTAGGAGAGAGGTACTCCAAAATCAAACCATTATTTTCTAGTCTTGTGTAGTGCCATAGCCTCTGTACCATGGTCTTCCACTGTCTTGTTAGAGTTTTCTTGCTTGAGGGTAATACTCGGGCACACTATTCTATCTTATTTCTCTTCCTCATGTTTTGTTCAAGTGTTTTGTAGGTTGTATAGGAAATATTTGTTTTAATGTTGTTACTGTTCTTAAAATATTTTATTTTTCATTGTTCACTTTCCTTACTGGGCTATTTTCCCTGGTGGAGCCCCTGGGCTTATAGTATCCTGCTATGAGAGAGAGAGAGAGAGAGAGAGAGAGAGAGAGAGAGAGAGAGAGAGAGAGAGAGAGAGAGAGAGAGAGAGAGAGAGTTACTCTTTATTATAAAGGGGATGTTGTTATTATTATTATTATAATTATTATTATTATTATTATTTTTATTATTATTATTATTATTATTATTTCTAGATGGTTAAATTTACAAGAACACTGATTTGAAAACTTTATTAGAACCAACATATTCATTTTTGTTTAAAGTTATTCTTTATACCGTTTACTAATTACTGTAAATGAGATTAGAATATTGTGTAATCATAATTATTTTATTGATATAATGATTCTTTTTAAGTAACTTTTGCACTAATTTGCACTTTTGATCTTTTTATTTAAGTTGCTTTTTGTGTGAATGGTGATAAAGATGTATCTAATAGTATTTATTTAATTAAGTTAATGTCAAATTAGAGTTCAATAAATCTCTTATTCTCCTATACGCTAGAGACCAATGATTGGCTATATATATATATATATATATATATATATATATATATATATATATATATATATATATATATATATATATATATATATATATTGCACATTTAGACGTGTTTTCATATTCAAATCAGTCATATATGTCTGGATTGTCTTATCGACCTCAGGATCAGAATCCCAAGACCGAACCACTCAAAGACAATAGCTCCTGACCGGCCGGGAATCGAACCCTGGCTCAGGAAGCTGGCATGAACAGTGACTTACCATTCATTCTAGGGACTCCAAACATTAAGGTATTGAAACATATGGCTTATATATATATATATATATATATATATATATATATATATATATATATATGTATATATACATAAATATATATATATATATATATATATATATATATATATATATATATATATATATATATATATATATATATTATATATATATATATACAGAGAGAGAGAGAGAGAGAGAGAGAGAGAGAGAGAGAGAGAGAGAGAGAGAGAGAGAGAGAGAGAGATACATATATATATATATATATATATATATATATATATATATATATATATATATATATGTATATGTATATATATATGTGTGTATATATATGTATATATATATATATATATATATATATATATATATATATATATATATACATACACACACAAATATATATTCATTCAGACAATGTCCCTAGCACGGTCTCTCCCCGTCTCTCAGGTATGGGTGAGAAAAGTAGTCATACCCTGATGATAGGAAGTATCCTGAGAGGTACACTTGGAAACCACGATCTCCCACAAGTAGCCAAATTGTCTTGTTGTAGTTATGAAGGGTTGAATCTATGTGTCCATGTCTATCTAAATATTTAACAGTCATTTTTGACGGGTTAGGTACATTAGTTATTTAATAAATACTATAGAAGCCAATAAAAATATGCTTACAGAACATATATAAAGAAATATACATATTGAATCCATTTGGTATCTCTCATGGTTACATCTATTTAAACTCTTGTTTTTTTATGATTGGATGGAATTCTGGAATTAGATTAATATCACTGCCAACGTAAATGTAATTCTGTTTTGGTCTGTGTTTGTTCAACATGAATTACTGGAAGTAATTTAGCACAGTAATGTAGATATGTCATTTTAAACCTTTATATTTTTCTCTTGATTTAATTTTCGAAATAAATTAATATTTTAAATCAAATAAACAACTATCAAGATTTTAAGTTTATATGTTTTAAAAGTTGCTCGGTTGTTACATATGGCATTATGCCCTGATTGTTTTAAATGTGGTATTCAGTGACTATGCTTTCAATTAATGCTGTTAAATCCATTATCTCTAATGGAAATTAAACTGCAGTATTACAGGAAAAATACAATAAAGCTTCATGGAATCTACTTAGAGAAATAGTAAATGTAAGTTTTTTTTTTTTTATTAGACAAATCAACAATAGATTATTGTAGGCCAGGGCCCCAGCCACTCGTTGAGATACTATCGCTAGAGAGTTATTGGGCCATTTAACTTGCCAGACTACTATATTGGATCCCTCTCTTTGCCTACACATACACCGAATAGTCTGGCATATTCTTTCCACATTATCCTCTGTTGTCATACACCTGACAACACTGAAATTACCAAATAAGTCTTCACTTAACTACTGCACTGTAATTGTTCAGTGGCTACTTTCCACTTGGTAAAGGTAGAAGAGACTCTTAAGCTATGGTAAGCAGCTCTTCTAGGAGAAGGACACTCCAAGGTCAAACCATTGTTGTCTATTCTTGGGTAGTGCCATAGCCTCTGTACCATGGTCATCCACTGTCATGGGTTAGAGTTCTCTTGCTCTAGGGTACACTTGGGCACGCTGTTCTATCTTATTTATCTTCCTCTTGTTTTTTAAAGATATTTTAATTTGATTGCATTAATTCTCATGTAATGTAATAATTTTCTTATTTCTTTTCTGTACTGCTTAGCAAGTAATAATAATAATAATCATCATCATCATCATGTTAGAATATGCATTTAAACATTTTCATCACCATAAACTTTGACATATAATGGAGAGGTTAGTTGATCATTTTCAATATTATAGTACAGTACTTTAATGAGCATGTACATGGCAGTGTATTTTCTAAACGCTTCAT
>NC_090749.1:49439294-49456794 GCF_036898095.1 Palaemon carinicauda | reverse complement strand
ATATATATATATGTATATATATATGTATATATATATATTTATATATATATATATATATATATATATATATATATATATATATGTATATATAACGGATTTTGAGCGAAGCGAAAAATCTATTTTTGGGTAAGATAGCCATGTCGTCCTGATGGAAGTTCCTTAAAGGCAGCTTCCTAGGGTATATTACAACTACGGCGATATTCCCAGAGAATTTACCTTAAGGTACCCAGAATTCTAACTCCTGGAGCGAGTATCCCTAAAAAAGACCTTAGGGATATCGTAAATATCAGTGGACGTATTCTTGACACGCCTCATAGCAATCTTTACCCCGAATAGAGTTAACACTTCGTAGGGGTCAAATGGCAAGAAAACGAAAACGAGAAAGAAAAAGGGGAGAGCCGTTCGTAAGGCCCTCTCTTCTCCCGTTTCGTAAGCGTGCCCTGCGCCGATTCTGGCGCCATCTGCATTCCTTGTAGCGAAACACGAGGTGCTACAGATACTGTATGTAGGGAGGGGTCCTACGGCCCTTTCATTGAAAGGGAAGGGCGGGTCCATCAGGACGACATGGCTATCTTACCCAAAAATAGATTTTTCGCTTCGCTCAAAATCCGTTTTTTGGGCTCAAGCCATGTCGTCCTGATGGAAGTATACCAGAGCATTACTGTATCTGTGGATTCTCAAAATGTGCCGTACTCCTCAGAAGTATTTCCCCCAGTCGACGCGACCTAGAGACCTAAGATGTTACCGTCATACATCTTTTCAACTAATCATAAACCATGATAGAGCTTCCTGCCCCCAACAGGGAAGAGTCTTACTAGACTCTGGGAAAGTCTCGAAGAGTACATATATCTAAGTATGAACCCCAGGCAAGCAAGTATAGTGGTCTCACCCCATACTGGGTAAGCGAAGTTCGAAAAGAATCACTGTGTCAATATGAAATATCGACCAGTCTTCCGCTCAAAACACGTATTGGGCAAAGGTTCATATCCGCTTAGGAGGAAACTCGTAAATCCGTCACCATCCCTTTATGGGATGGAGTCCTCCAGCTAAGGGGAAGCATAAACCAATGCAGTATTAGCTTGCATAAGGGAACATTCTATTAGAATTATCCCCGGGTAAATATACATAGAATGAATGCTCACAGGTGAAGGAGACGCAAGGTTCTCAAGAACCAGTTTATTGACAGACAATAAACAAACAGGTTAACCACACTCATATATATATATATATATATATATCTATATATAAGAGGAGGATAACTAAAACTTTAAGCATAAGTATGATAGTAAACAGAAACTTGTTTGTCTGAAAGAAAAAAACATTGGAGCCACTTTTAAGATACCAAAGTATCAAAGTCAAAAGTCTGTTTTACTAATCAGTCACATTAGCGTTAGAAACGCTCGGCACACATGTTTGCACTTATGCTGGGTTCACCTTTGAAAGTGGAACAGTCAACGTGGGTCACCCAGTACCCTCACATAGTTTGTAGTACAACATGTGACTACATACTCACCCTGGAATTAATTGTCCCAATTAAGCTACTGTTCCTCGCAGAGTTAAACAGCAGGGTTAACGACGCAACCCACTGCCACCACAGAACCTCTTAGTTGCTGCACTTGCTTCGCATAGTGACGAAAGAACACTCTGGAAGACTTCCAGCCAGTGTACGAACGAAGATGTCCAAAATCCCTACAACTAAAGAAGTTTAAGGATGAAGCAACTTTCCTCGGATCGTGACCTGTGGGTGAACAGTCAGGATCCGCTCTGCGAATAATATATGTGATTTTCGCCCTGAGTTGTTTCAGTAATAAATTTTGAGCCTGACGTTTCTCCCCTGGCCAGATGGCCATCCTTGAAGTCTGAAGTTCTACGAAGATAGACCTTTAGGCATTCTACTGGACATAGAGATGCATCTTCTTTCAGAGGGCAGATTCTTCAGGGACCCCACCTGATGGTGGGTAACTCGGTCTTGGTGAGAAACGTAGGATCCGGAAATAGGTTCAGTTCACCCATCCAGGAACTGAACATGACCTTCCTCTCTCGAGAGGGGTATGGTCTCACTAACCCTGGCCCCGGACGCGAGTGCAAAAAGGAGGATAACTTATGGGTCAAATCCTTTAACGCACACTCCTTATTGTTCAACAGCGAAGCAACATGAAGAACTTTTCTAAAGACCATGAATTGGGCTTTGGAGGTGCTAAAGGTCTGAGCCTAGTGCAGGCTTTCGGAACTTTTATAAAAGATCTCGTTAGCGAGGTCGACCTGGAAGGCATATAGAATGGGTCTTGTCAAAGCAGGCCTACATGATAAAATCGTGTTAGTTACCGATCCATAACCATGGAGATGGATGAAGAAAGACAAGCAGAAGTCCGTCGTGATCTCCTGCGGAATCTTCGTCTGACAAGGGCTACCCATTCTCTCCAAGATGACTCATATTGCCTTATAAAAGGTTTGCACTTATAATCCTCTAGGAAGTCCATGCTGGCTTTCGAAATCCCGAAACACTTTCTCACCTGTTAAGGAAAGAAATCATGAGCTGCTGGGTCCGGGTTTTCTGTGATGAAGCGCAGACAATTGACTTCTGGACTCACTGGGTCAGAACTGGATCTGGTAGCGGTCGAAACTCCAATCGTAGTTCCAATGCCAGAGGGAACCCCACACTGTTCGGCCACTTGTGGGCCACTACTGCCGCTACTCCCTTAAATGATCTCAGTTTGTTGAGGACCCTCAACAGAAGGTTGTAAGGAGGGAACAGATAAATCCTGAACCATCTGTTCCAGTCGAGGGACATCGCGTCCACTGCTTCCGCCAAGGGGTCCTCGTACGGGGACACAAACAGGGGCAACTTCTTGTTGTCTTTCGTCGCAAAGAGGTCTAGCCGCAGTTCTGGGACTTGACTCAGAATGAAGGAGAATGGTCCTGCGTCTAGGAACCATTCCGACTCTATCGGTGTGAACCTGGATAGAGCGTCCGCTGTCACATTGCGGACTCCTTAAAGGTGAACTGCTGACAGGTACCATTTCTTCTTCCCCCAAATCGGAAGATGGCCAACATCACCTGGTTGAGAGGTGGCGACCCTGATCCTTGTCGATTCAAGCATCTCACAACTCCCCCGCTGTCCAGCACCAACCTAATGTGGATCGAGCGATGCGGGGAGACTTTCTTTAAGGAAAGAAGGACTGTCATAGTCTCTCAAAAATGACTGTGAGAGGTCTTGAATAGACTGGACCAAGACCTTTGGGCCTTTTTCTGATGAGAGTGAACTCCCCATCCCTCTTTCGAGGCGTCTGAGTGACTCGTCACCGACGGGGGAGGTGGATGAAGAAGAACCGACTTCCTAAGGAGTCTGGCTTGGGACCAAGGCCTGAGAAGAGTATTTCGACGAAGCGGAACTGGTCTTCTCAGATCTCTTCGCGCATCTGATGCATAACTACTCCAATCTCCGGTTGCATCCTTTAGCTGTGCTCTTAGCACCGGGTCTGTCACCGAAGAAAACTGGAGAGACCCCAGTACACTCTCCAGTTCGCATCTGATATCCATACGGAATCTAGAAGTCTCTTGACAGAACCAGCTATCTCCTTTCTTTTCTCCGCCATGACGGAGAAAACGGTGTGACATTAGGTCCCAGTGGATTCACACCCACCGGAACTTAGAGATGGAGGAAGTTGAGACTTTTCCTGTTGATCTTGAAGCCTAGATAATCTAGGAAATGGATCACATACAGGGAAGCTTGCAAGCATTCTGTCCTGGGTGCTGCCCACACCAGCCAAAAATCCAGGTAGGCTACTACCTGAATTCCCTTTAGGCGTAATTGACTGAGAACTACGTTCGCAAGCATCGTGAAAATCCTTGGGGCTATTTTAAGCCCGAGAGGCATGGCTTTGAAGACGTATAGTCTTCGTTGTAGCCTTAACCTTAGGTAGGAGGGGAATCGACAATAGATTTGAACGTGCCGATAGGCGTCTGACAAAACTATGGAGGCGGTAAATGCCCTCTTGGGCAGTAAGGTCCTTATGTGTTGTATTGTTAGCATCTTGAACCAGTAGTTCGCTATGAACTTGTTAAGTGGCGACAAGTCCAGAATGACTCCGAGTTTTCCGAGTCTTTCTTGGGAACACAAAACAGCCTCCCTTGGAATTAGATGGACTTTACCCTTCGGATCACTTTTCCTCTAACAGTTCATGAATGAACTCCTCCAGAACGGGGGTGGAGTATCGGAAAAACGCCGAGGGTATGGGGATGGAGTGCTGTACCAGCTCCAGCCCAGTCCCTTCTTGAGTAGGCTGTGGACCCAGGGATCGAAGGTCCACCGATCCCAAAAGCGTTGGAGACTCCCTTCTACCAATATCATCTCGCTCGGACTGTTGTCCTGAGGTCTTGCCTCTCTGACCGCGACCACCCATGAAACCCCTTCTCCTTGAGGGGCGCCTAGACGAAATTCTGGCTGCTCCTCTAGGCTTGTTCGACAGGCAGTTGACTGACCTTCGAACGATGGGTTGAATGCCGGAGACTGTGTCGACACGAATTGGGGAACCCACTGAAGTGTGGTCGGGGTTTTTTGCCACCATCTGGGGCACTGAGGGCATCAGCAAATGCCGTTGCTGCTGATGTCTACTTGACTTAGCTGGCCGAGAAAGTATCCTAATCCTTTTAGTCTTCCTCCAAGGTTGGGGACCCCATCCGGGGAAGAATTTCTCTTGGTAGACAGGCCCCACTCCTGGAGAAGATTTCTATCGTCCATGGTGGCCCTATCAACCTTTTTGACCGACTCACTAGGGAAAAAGTCTTTGTCCCAACTGTTGGAGGAGATTAGTTTCCTTGGCTCGTGCCTCATCGTAGCCCGGGCGAACACGAATTCCCTACAGGTTCTCTTCGCCCTGACGGAGCTGTAGAGATCCTTCGTCACAGTGGCCAGATGAGTCTTGATCACAACCATGAACGTTTCATGGACCCTGGGATCACTTGTCATCGTCTCAAACGTGGACTGAAGAGACAAAGAGGCAGCCAGTCTTTCTTTTGTCAAGAGTTCTCTCCGCAAAAGAAAGCCAGACAGCTTAGAGAGGATCTCGCCGAACCGGCATCCGGCAAAATCCGCCTCCCACATCTGGACTGAGAAGGTAAGATGGACGTCCTTCCAGTCCTTGTTTTGCTTACTAAATCTTCCTTTCTAAAGGCCAGCAACAAGGGTTTACACTCCAGCAGGGAGGGGAAAGGCTTGCCAGCCTCGACTGTTTTCAAAACCGCCGCAAACCCTTTCAGCGAAAAAGGGAGAAGGCTGTGGCAGGAGAGGACACAAAGGAAGGGAGCCTCTTACTCAAATACAGCTACCTTTGAGTTCATGAAGCCCCTATCTTTCATCGAAGAAGAAAGCAAGGCATGAGCCTAGCATGGTCTATCACTACGACCTCCTTCGGCTCTGTCTCTTCCTTTGAAGCTGGTACCTCCTTCCACCGGACCTAGCAGTCCGGATGTGCCCCTGCAGTTACAATGCAGCTGCCTTCCCATTCTTCTCCCTCTGCCTTTGTTGGATCCAGCCAACAATGGAGGGAGGGCCTGCTCTACTGCGAGAGCAGATGATGTTGAGGGAGCAGGTTGAAGGACCTGAACCGGAGCAGCCGACCTCTCTCGGCCTCTTCCGCTACCTTGTCCGGAGCTCGAACTTCATCCTGGCCTTCTGCCAGGAGGTCTTCCTCCAGACGTTCGGACACGTCTGGCATCCTGTCGTCCAACTGGATGCTAAGCAAGGCGACCGTGACTTCAGCATCCACGGGATCTGAAATAAAGGGACCTCCTCTTGAGGTTGGGGAATCACTGTAACAGTTGATGCCCTAGAAAAAGAAAGCCCTCATCTTCTCATTTGGAAGATAAGGTCCAGAGGTAATCTTCTGAAAGCCCCTCACCCAGGTACGAAGCTTCTCCCTAGCTATATCCCTTGAATCCACCGTTGTAGGGGAGACGAAAACGGATTTTGAGCGAAGCGAAAAGAAAAAACCTCAATAGATAGGTTAGTGCATATGAAACATACCTGGGGAACCCAATACCGGAGAACATCCGTGGAGACAGCGCATGCCACACGTCTCCTTCAGAACCATGTCCGCAGAAGCCCTACTGCGGACGTTGCAGAAATACATCCGCACTACGGATGGTCCTCCTGTAAAGAGAAGAAATTTCCATGAGTATCAAGTGAACTACGTATCACTGGATATGCACAGTAGCATAACAAAACGGAAAGACACATCCTTGTATTTCCCGCACACCCGATTGTTGTAGCCTTCCAAATCATAAAATCGTATAGTTAATCTATGCCAGATTAACCAATGGAAAATTTCCAAAGGAAGAAGGTGTAGCCCCCCCTAAGGAATGATTTTAAAATACCGGATAGTAGACAAGAAAGAACCCACTTTCTTATCTGTAAGGCCAACAACAACGGGTCGTGCAAGACCACAAAGAATAAGGAAAAGACGCATACTTGTGAATCCCCCACAATCACCTGTGGAAGCCCACCAGCCATTAAAATCAAATGGTTAGTCTTTGCTAGAATAACCAAAGATCATATTTCCCGAGGGAAATTAGGTGTAGCTCACACCTAAGGTAAGATTTTACCATTCTGGCTAAAGATGAAAAGAGTTCTCTTTTCATCCCTGTAAGGCAACACCAAGTGATTGTACAAGGCAACACAAGTAAGTTAGAAAAGACAGTGTTGTAACCTACTACATCATGTTCTCCCCTGGTAGAAGACACTAAACAGGGAAGAACTGATACAGTACATGAGGGTGGTGTGCCGGCCGGCTCTTGCCGGTCAGCACCCCCACCCCCTTTTCCAAGGGTAGGTCTCAAGTATACAACTTAGGATCACCCAGACGGGGGAGAACTCCAGTTCCTATGCCTGAACCGGTCGGTAGTGGTTGCCGATCCATAGCTACCCGGTTGGCACCCAGCTGCCAGCCATCACTCTTAGTGGCCGGCCAACCGAGTGATGTAGCAGGCCGGCCCGGCAGCGGTGAGTAAACCCTGCCGGCTGGCATCCACCCCAGGTAGCGCCCGGCTGCCGGCCGCCACTCAAAGCGGCCGGCAGGTGAGCAAGGATACCGGCCAGCAAAGGCCAGCAAAGGCATAAGACCACCGCCGACCGACAGCAAGAGAACTAGCGAACACCCCCCTACCGGCGGCCGGCCACTAGGCCGGCAGACGGCAAGGACAACACAAGAGAAGACAACAGAATGGGTGCCGGGCTAAGAGGCTATGTACCTCCGCGCCCGACACCCGAAAGAGTGCCGAGAGGAAGGGGAGACACTAAGTCAAGCTTCCTAACCACAGCTTACTGAAACTACAGACGGCAGCGGTTGAGGGACCAAGGAAGGACCGGGCAGCACTCAAAGGATAGGGCCTCTGCCGGTCGGCACTCTCTGCCGGCCGACAGGGGACCACGTCAGCTCCCCATCCCAACCTATGCTAGGTACGGATGTGAGACGACTGACACAAGGGAAACGGAAAGTTAGAAGGGAAGGACAGAGGGTCCTGTCCAACCTTGCCTTGGTTAAGGATCATTCCAAACTAAGAAAGCTCATCTCAGCCAGAGAGATCCAGGGAGGGAGGCCGGCACTACTGGCTGCCTCCCTAAAACCAAGGCAAGGAAGAAATTGCTATTCCGGAAAGGGAACATATCCCGAACCCGGAACAGCAAAGAGGACAAGTCTGATGGGTCACCGAGCGAAGGGATCATAATTACCAAAACCTTCCAAGGTGAATCAAGGAGGATAAACCTCCTATGCCCGTGTCAGGCCGCAAGGGAGACTCTGCCCCATGCTAGACCAACACGGACTCAGACTAATACACTGCTGTACTGTCCCCCTCTGAACCAATTCAGTTGGAGCAGGAAGGTACAGTACTACTCCAGCATAGTTATATTTGAAAATTAATTCAAACAAACCACTAGAGTTAAGCCTAAGGCTTAAACAGAGGGAAAGGGTTTGCCCCTTCCCCGAAGAGAAGGGAGCAAACGGGGAAACAGATAATATTATCAAGACCTAAGACAACCTAGCCTAGGCACTAAGAGAATCGATTACCTAAATCACCGAAACTCACTCCAATACTATCTTGGAAATTACTCGAAAAGGGCTGTATGTATAACGTTGCCTAACGCTTTAAGCAATCTAAAATCACACTTGGAAGACTAATTATCATGCAGGAAGTACAAGGACCAAAAACTAGGCTACGAAGACTAGTGTTGGTCAGCCTAGGCAAAACTTTCGCCAGGCGCACTACTAACGCATCATAACAGAATTCCTAAATAAGCTAAGCAGCTAATTATTAAAGCGCAGGGGGCTGGGAACGTCGCTCTTGCTAATAAATAAATCCTATTCTAGCGAGCGACAGCGTCCATGACGCCTCCAGCAGGCAACAGCTCTTGTATCAAGATAACTCTTATAAATACTTTTATTTTAAACAAGAGCCTACATTTATACATAAAAGAAATAGTACTCAACTTATCCGAAGCAGAAGAAGTTGGAGAAAGCATAATATGAGAGTAAATCCAAGATTTTGGTAGAAACACAGGAAAAAACACCGAGTTGTAAAGCTACGCAAAAAGGAATGCAGATGGCGCCAGAATCGGCGCAGGGCACGCTTACGAAACGGGAGAAGAGAGGGCCTTACGAACGGCTCTCCCCTTTTTCTTTCTCGTTTTCGTTTTCTTGCCATTTGACCCCTACGAAGTGTTAACTCTATTCGGGGTAAAGATTGCTATGAGGCGTGTCAAGAATACGTCCACTGATATTTACGATATCCCTAAGGTCTTTTTTAGGGATACTCGCTCCAGGAGTTAGAATTCTGGGTACCTTAAGGTAAATTCTCTGGGAATATCGCCGTAGTTGTAATATACCCTAGGAAGCTGCCTTTAAGGAACTTCCATCAGGACGACATGGCTTGAGCCCAAAAATACATATATATATATATATATATATATATATATATATATATATATATATATATATACACACACATATATATATATATATATATATATATATATATATATATATATATATATATATATATATATTGATTTTTTATTTAGTATATATTCATACCTTGATTATTCATATAAGGTATATATCAAGTTTCTTTTTTTCAATTAGGTTGATTTGATATACCTGGATATGCATATCATTTTTACTAGTTATTTATTTGCTCACTTTAGTTTAATCTGGATGTGAATATAAAAATTATTTTTTTTTCGCAGTTTGGTTATGAAAAAGTTAATTTCTACTTAGCGTTTTAATTTATATGGCTAAATTTATAGCTACAGTATTATGCTCGTTTGCATTATGAAAAAATTCTTTTATAGTATTCAAGGTAATACTTTTTATACATTACTATAATTTGTATACTACTCTGGTATTTTTGTATACAATATTTCTTTTTACTTTTTTGCTAGGGTTTTCCTCACCATTCTTCCTTGTTAAGTAACAACCAGAGCACCATCTATGCTAATATATAATTAATGGGTAAAAACCTATTGTTGAAAAGTGAAGAATATGTATATTTTTCCTGGGAATTATAAAGTTAATTGTTTCATACATTATAAAATAAGAAGCTTTTAAAGTTATAAAAACCAGCTGTTCGTGCTCAAATATATGCTCTACATATTTCAAACACAACGTGGCCAATCATCATCGTAAATTGAGATATATATAAAGTTTTAAAAAGATTTCGAAGCACTCAACACCCACATGCCCTTAGGGAGAGGTAGCCTACCTTCCCCCCACAACGCCAAGTAATATACGTGAGAAAGTAAAGGTAGAGTCACACATGCATGTTCTCACCCGGTATGTCCTCCCGTATGCCCATACGCGGCCAAACGTGCGTTTTTAACCACGCCCACACAGGTATTGAATTGTGCCGCACAACGTTGCACCTACGTTGCACCTACGCACGTCAGTATGACGTTAGTACTGCGTTAGTGTGACGTAGTGCGTGAGTGGCAGCCGTTGTGCGTTGTACTTACGTTGTGCATACGTTATGTGGACCTACTGTATGGACATACTTCCAGGTAGTACGTGAAGGGTCACGCAAGCATAACGTCTTTACTAGGTATGGTGACGTAGGTGGTACGTCAAGTGCCGTCAGAGCTACGTCAGAGCTACCTAAGAGCTACGTCAGAGCAACGTCAGAGCTACGTCAGACTTTCGTCAGAGGTATATCAGCGCGAGGTTGGTGCCAGGCATGCCTCCTCTATACTCCCAGGTATAAAAAGGGTGCTGGGCGGTACCTGACAGTCATTCACCATCCAACTACTATTTTTAAAATATTTTATTTTTCCTTATTTCCTTTCCGCACTGGGCTATTTTCCCTGTTGGGGCCCCTGGGCTTATAGCATCCTGCTTTTCCAACTAGGGTTGTAGCTTAGCATTTAATAATAATAATAATAATAATAATAATAATAACCGAAATCGAATGGTTATTATCGGGATGAAGTTTCACACTTGCTCTGGTTTTACTATATTTGGTAGCTCCTTTGTTTCTTCGTGTTTTAGGGTTTTTTTTATGCATGTTTAGGCCAGCCGTACGGCTCTCTCTGTCACACTGAAGCCACGTTGCCGCGCCGCTGCCTTAACGCTACCTGGCGGTGGCGTGTTTGGCGGGGAAACAGCCACAATACGTGAAGATGGCGTTGGGCTTCCTTAGCACTGACGTTATACATTACGTATGTTCACGTATGTTCCGGTTGCCCCTAGGTTGGCCTCCCGTGCGCCCAACGTATAGTCAAGTACAATCACGGATACGTGACGACCCACGTATATTGTGAGCTGCCCACAATATACGTGGCCCTCGCCGTACCGCCAGGTATCCACGAGGTACCGTTCATACGGCAAGGTACGTCCTAGGTTGCTGGGACGTTTCCACAATTACTGCGTTGCACGAACCAGCGAACTGCGTTGTACTGACGTTATACGTGCACTTTTTGATACGTGATAATACGGCTGGCCTAAACATGCATGTGTGACTGGACCTTAAGATCTGATAAGTTTCTAAAATAAAAACCTATTCAAGGATTTCAAGGCCTGTTAGAACCAACCTGTACCAACCGTGTTTCACACAATTGTACATAATTCCTTTTGTATATATTATGGTTGTATCTTCGCTCTTCCCTCGCACTAAAACGAACATGAAAATTCAAGTCTGGTTTTTCCTCTGTGATTTTGTCTGTCTTGTGAACTTGTCATGTCCTGTTGCCTTGAGGTTTTGTATATAAGGAGAGTGTTCATCAACAATATAACTCAGTCGTTTCCAATCTGCCTTTGATTTCACAACTCCTCTCTCGGCCCGTCACATTGGTGACCCCGGAAGTCGACTCGCTTCCACCGCCTTCCACCCCCACCCCCTCGCCCCTCCATCGTTGGTACTATGACGGACTCTACGGCAGTTGGCGCTACGGCCTCTCCATTCAAACTTTCATCGTTTGCCAGAGGAGAGGCCTTTGCTTGGTTTCAGCGCGCAGAAGTCCAGTTTCGTATCGGGCGTGACTCGCTCAACCACCAAAGCGGATTATGTTCTCGCGGCGATACCCGAGGACACCTTCCCAGAAATATCCGACTGGCTTTGTGAACTAGGAGACACCCCAATAGCGTATGACGACCTCAAATCATACCTTCTGCAACAGTACTCGCCGTCGCCAGCCGCCCGTATAGCAAAGCTTTTTCAGCTCTCGCAACAACCGTTGGGGGACCAAAGGGCTTCGCTTGCCCTCAGGGAAATGACCAGTATCGCTCGCCTTCAACCTGCCGCAGACGGCTCTCCTCGTGAGGTGAACCTACTCCGTGCCCTTTGGATATGCCGTTTACCTGAACCTGTGCGCGCTGCCATACCCGATGTCGATAGTTTACCCATAAAGGACTTGATGACCAAAGCCGACGCCCTTATGGACAGCCACTTCAAGACCTCCATCAACGCCTCCACCCCTGACGACGAGGATGCCTATTCAACGTACACCGAAGCTGACATGAATGCCGTAGGACATACACGCCTACCCCGTGACGTGCCGAAGCGGCGACAAAGCCGCCCACCACCCACCAATCGCTCGCGCCCCAACGAACGACTTCTACAGCCACTTACTACCTCCCATCCACTGCAGTTTTGCTACTACCACTTCAGATTCGGGGCAACCGCGAAGAAATGTGCCAAAGATTGTCAGTGGCCAAAAAACGTGTAAGTAGGCCATCGCTTGTGGCGGTGGCCTCCCATGTTTCTAATCTTTTCTTTTTACAGGATGCAGGAACGGGCGTGCGATTTTTGGTAGACACGGGTGCTTGTCGTTCTCATTTGCCAAGGAAACTCTTCAAGGCACAACGTAGTCTGTCTACATCTGCCGACGTCCGCTTGGTAGTTGCCAACGGATCTGCGATACCCACCTACGGTTACGAGAGCCTCACATTATCGTTCGGAAACGGTAAATTCAATTGGAAGTTTCTCGTTGCTGACGTCACAATGCCAATCCTCGGTGCGGATTTCCTCTCTCATTTCCACCTTCTGGTCGATGTCGCCCAACGACGATTGGTCAACGCGGACTCGTACTTGTCGACACCTCTTCAACCCGCCCCCTCTAACCTGGCTCTCCACATCAGCGCACCCACGGATGCCTACGCCCACCTCCTCACGTCGTACCCGGAAGTTTTCCGTCCAGAACTTCGCCAAACGCCCACGGTTCCTGCTAAGCACGGTATTTATCACCATATCAAGACGACGGGACCCCCAGTCTTCGCAAAATTCAGACGTCTGGCACCGGAACGATTGGCAGCCGACAAACAGATGTTCGCCGAAATGGAGAAAATGGGCCTTTGCCAAAAGGCCTCCAGCCCATGGTCGTCACCCTTACACATCGTTCTGAAGAAAGACGGCTCCCTCCGTCCGTGCGGGGATTACAGGCGCCTGAACATGCAAACCGAACCGGATCACTACCCCCTCCCAAACATTGCCGATGTAACCTCCTACCTGCACAAAGCAAAGTTTTTCTCTACGCTTGACCTCCTGAAGGGGTATTATCAGGTGCCTATGAACCCAGAAGACATCCCCAAGACCGCTATCACCACTCCGTTTGGTACATACACCTTCAATTACTCCTGTTTTGGCCTTCGTAATGCTGGGGCAACGTTTCAACGTCTCATGGATGGCATCTTAGGGGACCTCCCTTTCTGTGTATGTTATGTGGACGACATACTTGTGTTCTCCTCCTCAAAAGAGGAACACCTCCGTCACCTGCGCATCGTGCTCGACCGCCTGCAACAAAACGGCCTTGTAGTCCGGTACGACAAGTGTACCTTTGGCGCCAACGAAGTGTCGTTCTTAGGGCACCGTATCACTCCTGAAGGAGTCCATCCCCTCCCTGAGAAGGTAGCAGCCGTTCAGAATTTCCCCACGCCCTCGACCGTCAAAGCTCTGCAGGAATTCTTGGGCATGATCAACTATTATCACCGCTTTCTGCCAGCCATTGCCGCCACTCTTGCTCCCCTCTACGCCTCCCTCAAGGGCAAGCCAAAGGACCTGAAGTGGGGTCCCCTTCAAGAAGCGGCCTTCTGCAATGCAAAGAAGGCCCTATCAACTGCTGCGGCTCTCACTTTTCCTATCCCACACGCCCCTCTCCTTCTCTCCACCGATGCCAGCGACGTCGCTATTGGTGCAGTACTCGAGCAGGTGGTCAAAGGCTCGCCCCGCCCATTGGCCTTCTTCAGCAGAAAACTGTCCAAGGCAGAATCGGGTTATTCTACCTTCGATCGAGAATTGCTGGCGGTGCACCTGGCTGTGTGTCACTTTCGCCATTTCTTAGAAGGTACGCCCTTCGTCATTCGCACAGACCACATGCCTCTGGTGCACGCCTTCACTCGACAGTCTGACGCCTGGTCCGCCCGTCAACGCCGACATCTCTCCGCCGTGGCTGAATACAATTGCACCCTCCAATACGTCCCTGGGAAAATGAATCCCGTTGCCGATGCCCTGTCAAGAAACACGTTGGCTGCCGTTCAACTGGGATTGGATTACAACGCCCTGGCTGAAGCCCGACGACAGGATCCAGAGTATCAAGCTTGTAGGACATCCTGCACGTCCCTCCGTTGGGAGGATTTTCCCCTCGAAAACTCCAACACCACCCTCCTCTGTGACGTCAGTACTGGTAGACCGCGACCTTGGATTCCTGCTCCGATGCGCCGACAGGTGTTTGATTTCATCCACGGCCTTTCACATCCCTCGTGCCGTTTTACTGCACAGCTGCTGAAGGCAAAGTTCATTTGGCACGGCATTTCTAAGGATGCTAAGGATTGGGTCCGTGCCTGTACTTCTTGCCAAACTTCCAAAGTACATCGACACACGGATTCAGGAGTGGGCACCTTTCCTCAACCTCAGCGTCGTTTCGCACACATTCACGTCAACGTTGTAGGCCCCCTACCAACATCACAAGGACATCGTTACCTGTTTACCGTCATCGACCGCTCCACTCGTTGGCCTGAAGCCATTCCCATGGAAACTGCAACGTCCGCCTCATGTACATCTGCCTTACTCTCTGGATGGATTTCAAGATTCGGTATCCCTGAGCATATTACTTCTGACAGGGGAACCACTTTCACCTCTCAATTATGGACGTCATTAGCGAATCTCCTGGGCATCACCCTACATCAGACAACGGCCTACAACCCCGCTGCCAATGGAATGGTTGAACGTTTTCATCGCACCCTCAAAGCAGCTTTGATGTCCCGCTGCAAGGATTGCAACTGGTTTACTCAGCTTCCCTGGGTCCTCCTTGGACTAAGGACCACTCCTAAAGACGCCCTCGACGTCTCGGCAGCCGAAATGGTGTATGGCGACCCGTTGGTCGTCCCTGCCGAGTTTTTTCCTTCTACAACCTCCTCCGACGATCTCCAGCGCATACGTCACGTCGTGGGAAAATTTACTCCGTGCCGCCAGACTTACAAGCCCCCAGCGAAGCATCACATACCAACGGACTTGCACTCTGCAACGCACGTCGTCCTGCGCAATGACACCAGCAAGCCACCGTTAACGCCCCCTTACACGGGACCTTACCTTGTGATCCGACGCAGTCCGAAAGCATTCCTCCTAAACATTCGGGGCAAAGAAGACTGGGTCTCCATTGATCGTCTAAAACCTGCTTATCTTCTGCCAGATGACCCGCCTACAGTTCGCCTCTCTAGATCAGGGCGCCCTATTTAACATATACAAGATGTCATTTTTAGGGGGGGAGCCATGTACCAACCGTGTTTCACACAATTTTACATAATTCCTTTTGTATATATTATGGTTGTATCTTCGCTCTTCCCTCGCACTAAAACGAACATGAAAATTCAAGTCTGGTTTTTCCTTTGTGATTTTGTCTGTCTTGTGAACTTGTCATGTCCTGTTGCCTTGAGGTTTTGTATATAAGGAGAGTGTTCCACAACAATATAACTCAGTCGTTTCCAATCTGCCTTTGATTTCACAACTCCTCTCTCGGCCCGTCACAAACCCATTCAACTGTCATTCCCTACGCCTTCTGTAGCAGCTTCTATCCTTCTTCCGTAGGTGATACTATCCCCCATCCCATCCCAGTCAGCCCATATATCGCTTACGATAGCTCCCGGAAACTATGCACGTGAGGCATCAACTTCACTCTGCATACGTACTCCTACATCCAGACAGACAGACAGCATCACTCTCCCAGTCCCATTAAGGCGAGATAACTTATCTCGCTGTTCAGAATCCTCGTGAGGCATCCAGACCAGAGAGCCAAACTTTATCTCCTGACGGGAAGTCTGATGTTATCTGCCAATCCTTGATGAGCCAACTAATATTAGGCTTGTGCTCATAGAAGTTAGGCCGCGGAATCTAATTCATTTGGGAGTAAATATCTTAGGCCTATGCTCGTCCTACCATATGATAAGGGGGTCTGCCAATCCAGGCCCAATTTCCATCAGCCTCACAGTCTCTCCATCAGTCTTAAAGCGAGGTGTTTTGACTCTCGGAGATTAGAAAGAGCCAAGATGGACGAGCTGTTAGAGATGGCCTATAGCTAGGTAGATTGGGGGGGAGGGGGGGGGGGTTAGGGAAGACGTTGATAAGGAACCACAAGCAAACGATTTTGAAGGGTTGATAGATGGTATCCTATGGATGGCTTTGAGTGTTATGCCTGTTAATGGACAAGGAAGCACGAGAATGGTGGGTTGGGATCCGTTGTATACAAATGATGATAGATAAGAATAAGTGGATAGATGTTCAATGGTTAGAATAAATTAATGGGAATTGTGGTTGCCTGGTGGTAGAGCCCTTGCCTGGGGATTTCCAGAGTGTGGGGGGAGGGGGGGGGGGTTGTTGAGTCACGCTCAAAATCGTTAGTTCCTCTGGTCGCTGCAATCTCACCATCCTTGTGAGCTAAGGATAGGGAGTTTTGGGGGAGCTTATAGGTCTATTTGCCGAGTCATCAGCAGCCATTGCCTGGCCCTCCTTGCTCCTAGCTTGGGTGGAGAGTGGGCGTGGGCATTGGTCATATGTAATATGGTCACTCTAGTTTAGGGCATTGTCTTACTTGATAGGACGATGTCACTGTCCCTTGCCTCTGCCATTTATGAGTGGCCTTTAAACCTTTAAATAGTAAAAGAAATGAATACCTGTCGGAATTGAATCAGGGAATGGATTTTAATATGATGGATAGCAAATGTTACATGGGGAGAATTATAAAAGTGGATCTGGGTACTGTGGATTAAGGAATAGATAAAGAATAAATGAAGTGGAAGTGGATTCTTTATATGAGAATTCTGATGTGGAAGAGGATTATAAGGATGAAAACATTGATAGGGAGGAATTAAAAAAAGTAATTGATTAAATTGTAGTCGCTTACAAAGAGCAGATCAGGGATATAACCGATGCTTAACAAAGTTAGGCAAGAAATATTTTCATGTATTGGGAAAAAATTTGTAAAGAAATTACTCAAAGGTTGTTACGGAAAAAATGAGAAAGAAACGGGTTTCCAACCTTTGTGTTCTTCTGTAACCGTTGGGCATTTTTATGAATTCCTTTGTAGCCCAAAAATTGAGGATGAAAGAGCTATATTGAAATTGGTATTATGATGTAATTATATTATTCAATCTCATTGCAGATTAAATCATGTATTGCGCATTGCCGGTTCTCTTAGATTCAATGTAACCCCCTAAAGAATATAAATGTAAGATTGGTAACCTCTGATAAAGATAAAGGGTATACTGTTGAAAATTTGCCGTAAAAACTGTAAAAATCCTTGAATAAATGTTGCCAGGTATTTACCGTTTTAAAAACGGATATATTGACGTGAAGGAGTGATATTACGGTCACCAACCCGTAAAAGATAATAACAAAGTGAGGTAAAGCTACGGTCGCCTTTATTTTACTGAAAAACGACTGAGAACAGTATTTATACTGAGAATTTCTGATTAAAATTACGTTTTATTTAAGGAGTGTATTATGAATTATTTTTTACACTCCTGAA
>NC_090749.1:49414294-49416794 GCF_036898095.1 Palaemon carinicauda | reverse complement strand
ACTGAAAAAAGCTTTACCATGTAAATGCTTAAGGCGGTTTTACACAAACGTGTGAATGGGATATTTGGATATTTGGTTGTCGAACACGTTTGTCGAACAGTTTGAAACAAGTCTGTTCTCACCTGACTTTTGTGTGTGTGTGTGGGATGGGGGGGGGGGGGGGCTACATTCTCCACAAACATTAGGCATTTGTGGCTGACTCCACCTCTTCGAACCGGTTCGACAACTAAGTTCGACAATCGGTTCAACCTTGTAAATCCTGCTTTAATTCCAAGTATTATCTTCATACCACAGAACAATTATTCATTCTACCCGTTTTTATGGTACCTTTCCCTTACTCAAAGAAACCTGACAAACCCTGGTCAGCCACTCATTCAGAATATACCACACATATTGCAACATCTTGTATTTCCATGAACTAGCGTCATTCCTTTCCTCATCTCCCTCCTTGCAATATTTTCTTCCCCATAAGTCAATTCCAAAAGTAGTCTGATCATAAATTCAATCATATTAACCATTCCAAGAAGTGCGTATTTTAGCTCCGCCTCTCTTCTATTTTAAACACTTCCACCATCCACCTTTTACACCATTCACGGCCAAATTCACTTATTCTGAGAACATCTGTTCAGTGAATTTTTCGAGCGTTTACTTCCCAGTCAAAATCGTTTTTCCTTGAAGCTCCTTTACACTTTCATCTGGTCAGTTTTCTCTCACGTTTTGACTGATATATATATATATATATATATATATATATATATATATATATATATATATATATATATATATATGTATGTGTGTGTGAGTGTGTGTGTGTATGTGTGTGCGTGCGTTTGTGTGTGTATGTATGTATTTTATTTGAACAAATATAAAAGAACATTTATCTACTTAGATTTAGTACCTTTTCATCCCATTTAATGCATAATCTCTCTCTCTCTCTCTCTCTCTCTCTCTCTCTCTCTCTCTCTCTCTCTCTCGCTTGTCTTATTTTCTATTTTTACAGGAAGTTTTCCCGGAAAATATTTCAAAGTTCCGAGCTGTTATCTGACCGTGAAAGAATTTGTAAGTCCTCCCGTAGAGGTATTTGCTCTTCGTACTAATTGTATTTTTGCTTCTTTTTAAAGTGTGTTCGTTATTGTGTTTGTTACCAGGATTTCGTCCAAAGATTAATCTTTTCACTGACAGCAACGATTAGATTATAAGAGGCGAGTAATTGTAACTTATTTGGGAAAGACGAAATTAATTATTTTGAGGTTTGGATGGGTGGGTGATCTTTCAAAGCTTTTTGTTATTATTACCAGCTAAGGTACAACCCTAATTGGAAGAGCAGGATATCTTAAGCTCTATAAAGGCTCCAACAAGGAAAGTAGCTCAGTGAGGAAAGGAAATAAGGTAACAGATAGAATAGTGTGCCTGAGTGTACCCTCAAGCAATAGAGCTCTAACTCAAGACAGTGGAAGACCATGGTTCAGAGGCTATGGCACTACCCAAGAATAGTGAACAATGATTTGATTTTTTAATGATTTTTTGGCTTTCGTTCTCAGGGACCATTTAAGTTCTTTTTAAGGACTTCCTAATATTAAGGAGTCACTTAATATGAAAAGGCTATTTAACTCTAGCATTAAAACGGCTATTTTTCTTCATTTTTAGTAACTTCTATTGGAGATGTCTTGAATGAAGAGCAAGTGTCTGGATATACATATATATATATATATATATATATATATATATATATATATATATATATATATATACATGTGTGTATATAGGTATATATTTATGTATGTAAATGTACAAAAACCTACACACACACACACACACACACATATAGCCTATATATATATATATATATATATATATATATATATATATATATATATATATATTTGTATTCATCTATACACACACACACATATATATATATATATATATATATATATACATATATATATATATATATATATATATATATATATATATGTGTGTGTGTGTGTGTGTGTGTATACAGGTATATATTTATGTATGTGTATGTACACATATACTCACACACACACGCACATATATATATATATATATATATATATATATATATATATATATATATATATATATATATATATATATATATATAAACTGTCGCACAGCTTTCTCCAGTCATCGGGTGGTTGGGGGTGGGGAGAGTAAGTAATCATACCCTGATGAGAGAGGGGTGCATTTATCTGCATATCTATCTAAATATTTAGCCATTATAGTTGACGGGGTCGCGCACACTAGTTGTCATAATACTGTAATTCAACATTAACTTCTTCTTTAGAGACCATTTATCTACCTCTCAGAGGCTATTTTATCCCCTTTACCTCTCAGAGGCCATTTTCATCTCACTGAGTAGCGCCAGCACATTCGCTGCCTCTCTAGAGTCTAGAGGTCATTTTCATTTCATGTATTTTCTCACTCGGGGTGCCATTTTCTTTCTCATAGAGGAGGCATCTTTCCTCGTAGAGGA
>NC_090749.1:49399923-49413794 GCF_036898095.1 Palaemon carinicauda | reverse complement strand
CGCGTTAAAAGAAAGAAACTTGAAAAAATAGAATAAGCTTATATTTAATAGATAAAAAATTAAAAGTAAAAAATTGTAAATAGCAAGAAAAACTCTGGTAAAAATCTCTACCAAAAAAAAAAAAAAAATACAAGTCAGAGATTATTATTAAATAAAGTGTCAGTTCGATTAATGAGCAATAAAAAACGCATTTTTTTCTTTTTCCCAAACCTTAAATACTTCAAAGAAGCTTAAATTAAAAGTACTGTAAAAAAAAAATTATAAACAATTATTTTTTTAAATACTTGCATATTAATCATTAGCACAATATCATCTGTATTACTGGAAAATATTATCACGCATTATGTTAATGGAAATAAACAATTAACAAATACTAATACGGTTCTTTTTTTGCCATTATTGGAGGGGAAACTGTTCAGTTTTCCTATTTGGATAACAACAGCATTCCAAATGATAGTGGAATTTCATAAGGACGAGGAATATGAAAAGACCAAAGAATGCGAGGAACAAAAAGGACTAAGTAAAATGCAATTCTATCATTATTATTATTATTATTATTATTATTATTATTATTATTATTATTATTATTTATTATTATTATTATTATTAATTATTATTATTATTATTATCGTTACACTTAAAATGTGTAAATACATAAACTTCATGCAAAACTATCTTATAAACTAGATATTCTTATATTTCATCAGTTAAAAAAAGAATAATATCAAAATAACCGAACTGAGATACATCATAATATTCATGGAGTATTTTAGCCTCTTTATACTCGACAGTTATTTATTTTCTTTACCCAGAGCGACAAAAATATATTATGACTTTTAGAAAAAAATATAACTCCACAGCTCTTTTTACCACATTAATACGCAGGGACTTCAAAATTCCATTAAAAATCAAAACTCTCTCTCTCTCTCTTCTCTCTCTCTCTCCTCTCACTCTCTCTCTCTCTCTCTCTCTCTCTCCACTAAAAAGGTTAAACTACTGCACTGCAATTGTTCAGTGGATACTTTCTCTCGTCCTATAGACTTGAGTGTAGTGCCATAGCCTTTGTAAAAATGATCTTCCACTGTATTTAAGGGTACGCTAAGGGCACACTATTACATAAGTTTTTCCTATTTTCTATCCTCACTGGGCTATTTTCCTGGCTTGAACCCTCGGGGTTTATACCATCTTGTATATTATATTATATCATATATTATATATATATATATATATATATATATATGTATATATATATATACTATATACATATATAATGTATTCATCAGAAAAAGCTATACTAGTCAGGGGCATTCATACTAGGTTTGGTTTGCCGTAAGGGATTAGACGAAAAATCTCCCACCATCAACAAAACTTTACTGGCCAGAAAAGCATGTATTTGTTGTTTGTTATATATATATATATATATATATATATATTTACATATATGTATATATATATATATATATATATATATACAGTACATATATGTGTGTATGTATGGTATTTATATATTCGTTTTCAAGAAGTTATTGACAACCAGCAAAAAACCCTGTCATATATAAAGTCAAACTTTCCTTTTCTGGAATCCCCAAAGATTTCACCAGAGGGACATTCGTAACGTTGAACATTTCTTTTTTCGGAGAGTATAAAGAAGCAGATATCCGTGAAAAATAATTACTTGAAACTTATTATATCTTTTCCTTTTCAAATAAATGACATAGTATAATGGCATTTCTCTCATCTGAGAAGCCATTATTATTACTACTGTTGGTAAGATTGACATTTTGGAAAATCTCTATCTGTTACTTTTATACTATGATGGTCCTGTATGAATTATATGAGAGTACAAACTATAGAGCAAAAGATGATTGTATAACCTCTCTCTCTCTCTCTCTCTCTCTCTCTCTCTCTCTCTCTCTCTGCAATGAGGACCGCGTTCGAGTATCGGATCGGAAAGGGGAATATATTGCCTCTGTTCACAAAAGTGGTATATTATGGGACTTAGCTGTTAGCCGACTGTCATGGGTCCACAGCTGAATAGAGAAACAGATAAAGAGAAGAAAAAACTGGATTGAATTATTTTCTCCAGATACTCTCTCTCTCTCTCTCTCTCTCTCTCTCTCTCTCTCTCTCTCTGTGTGTGTGTGTGTGTGTGTGTTTTACGATACAGTTATCCATCTACCTATTAATTTCAAAAAGTTATTGAGAATAAAAAAAAAATCACTTAAAAAATAAAATCATACTTCATTTCTAACTCAAAGCTATACAAAGTTCTTTTCTAAAAATTCTAACTATTTGACAAGAAGACATTCGTAAACGGTTAATTTATTTTTCAGATTATATAAAGAAAGACATATCTATGAAAAAACCTTACCTAGAACTTAAGGTATATTTTCCTTGTCAAATAAATTATATAGTATCATAAGTATGTCTCTAGTCCAAGAGGTTATTATTATTATTTTTTGTTGTTAAAATGTTTTTTTTTTTTTTTTGGTATAATTCGATATTCAATGGTTTACAACTGTGCTACCCCCTGTATGATATAAAAAAAAAACTCTCCGTCTGTCATTCTGTCTGACTCTGTCTCTCTTTATTGTATTGTACGTATAAATATATATATATATATATATATATGTATATATATATATATATATATACACACATATGTATATATATATATATATATATATGTATATGTATATATATATATATATATATGTATGTATGTGTATATATATATATATATAATATGTATGTATGTATGTATGTGTATATATATATATATATATATACATATATATATATATATATATGTATGTATATATATATATATATATAAATTTATACATAAATATATACAAATATACAAATAATTATATACATATAGACATATATATAGGTATATATATATACATACATTATATATATATATATATATATATATACATATATTATATATATATATATATAATTTTATACATAAATATATACAAATATACAAATAATTATATACATATAGACATATATATAGGTATATATATATATATATATATATATCCATACATTATATATATATATATATATATTATATAGCATCCCTTGTATGAATAATAATAATAATAATAATAATAATAATAATAATAATAATAATAATAATAATAATAATAATAATAATAATGAATGAATAAATGATAAACAATAATCAATAATAATAATAATAATAATAATAATAATAATAATAATAATAATAATAATAATAATAATTATAATAATATGAAGAATAATAATTATAATGATGATTACAATAATTACAATAGCAATAATAAATAATGAATAACAAATAATAATTAACAATAATAATAATAATAATAATAATAATAATAATAATAATAATAATAATAAAAATAATGATGATAAAAAGAATGATAATAACAATAATAATAATTATAATAATAAGAATAATTATAATAATAAAAAAAGAATAATTACAATGGCGATTACAATAATGATAATATCAATAATAAATAATAAATAACAAATAATAATTAACGACAACAACAATAATAATAATAATAATAATAATAATAATAATAATAATAATAATATCAATAAAAATAATTATAACAATAAAAGATAATAATAATAATAAAAAATAATAATAATAATAATAATAATATTAATAATAATAAAAATAATAATAATTTTTATATTAATAATAATAATAATAATAATAATAATAATAATAATAATAATAATAAAAAATGATAATAACCACCTTATTATTTTTTCTTTGATATGGAACTTCTAGCAATAATGATAAGAACAACCAAAGCCTTGATAAGAAAAAGTACCGTCAGGTAAGACTAGCACCAGTTGCACCAAAGAACAATGTTGCTTTAGGGAAGGCCAGAGGTCGTATTGACCAATTGTGTTTTCCCCCAGACAAGTAGGTTAAAAACTACAAAAACTGTTTGAATTAATGAACAAGTTGAGTAAAGGTGTGTAAACCGTGTAACCTTACCTAAAGGAGGTATTGGTCTTATTAAAGGGCGTTGGTTTGAAATAGTAAGTTAAAATTATGTTGGGAATGTCCGAAGAGGTGTTCATGAGACTGTAATTTCTTTAAAGTAGTTTAAATGTGAACTAGTAAGTTAAATTAATTCAAAGGGAAATTATTTCTTGAACGTTCATTATTATCATCATTAAAAATGAAATTCACCGAAAAAACCATCAAAAATGTATCAAATATCATGATGGAAGCTTTTTTCATAAAGTTCTCTCAAACAAACAACAATAATAATAATAATAATAATAATAATAATAATAATAATAATAATAATAATAATAATAATAATAATAATAATAATAATAATAAACTACCAGAACCCGTGTAAATTACATGAAATTATATTTTCAATACTAATTATCTTGTTCCTAACCTATTCATGTTTGAATAATATGTGATGAGATTTGACTTGTATATTTACTTTAAACAATGAGCAATACATGAAACAATTTACAAAACCTCTTTATATACAATATTTCTAGTGAAGGTAGTTCCTCTTCTCTGGCCATGAGTAGAAGTATTCTGAGGACAAATTTTTAACTTTTACACTGTTCATAGACCTTGCTTCTTGAGAAATCTACATAAAGTTGTCCATGAGTAAAGCAAGGTTGTGGTAAGTAGATCCCAACCTTATCGAAAGTCTGTCCCTTGACGCTTTATTAACGGTCATTGAATATGATAGGCGGACTGGAAATTAAGTAATGCCTAGGAAGATTTGAAGCAAAGGGTGATCAGATTTATGAGAAATCTTTCACAATAAGAACAGATTAGTCGTTAAAAGAAAAGTCCCGAGATTAATTTTATCATCTAGGTTAGGGAATTTGATATAACTCCATTTTTTGTCTAATATTTAAAAAAAAAAGGTGCTAAAAGACAAAATGGGAAAACTATATAAGATGTGCTTTTGGTTATGTAATCAAAGTCTAATGTGAATTTGTAAGAGTATACCATGAAATTATTTCCGTTTTCTTTAAAAGCGTGACAAAATAAATAACACATGGCTATACGTATTATTATATAGATAATAATAATAATAATAATAATAATGAATAGACAAATGATAAAACAATAATCAATCATAATAATAATAATAATAATAATAATAATAATAAAAAATACTCATAACTACTACTACTACTACTACTACTACTACTACTACTACTACTAATAAATAATAATAATAATAATAATAATAATAATAATAAATCATAATAAATCATCATCATCATCAAATTAGAAAGGATTTCTTTCAAATAATAATAATAATAATAATAATAATAATAATAATAATAATAATAATAATAATAATAATAAATGATAATGCGAATGATAATAATACTTTTAGAATCTAAAGCCCCTTATGATAAGTAGTAAAAAAAAAACACATATATAAGGAAATTTTTCCTTATCACAATATGAGAACAGAGAAAGAAATCCAAAACAATAAATTTATATGTGTATGTTTAAGAGTAGCAAGAGCGGGTAAAACAGTATTCTATGTCTTATATGAAGGGTTTCTATTCATTCATCAAGAATTCTAAGTCCTTCGGACTGTAATAATAGGCGTGAGGGCATAGTAGCTATTAATAATAGTAGTTACAAACACACGCACTAAATATGATATATATAATGTATATACTACTATTGGCGACCCCGTAAAAAATGACGGATAAAATATTCATACTGAAATACAGATAGACGCACTCCCCCTTTCACTAGGGTATGAAAACTCCTTCTCCCCCAACTCAATGGACTGTGAGATATAAGCGTAACTGAAAATAAATGAAAAAAATCCCATAAACATACTATATTATATATATAATATATATATATATATAAATATGTATATATATATATTTATTTATTTATACACAAACATATGTGTGTATATATATATGTGTGTGTGTTTTTTATAAGATATATATATATATATATATATATATGTGCGTGTGTGTGTTGTGTGTATATATATATATATATGTATATATATATATATAATATATATAAATCTGTCCATGCAACAATCCCAAATCCCAAAATCCCCAAAGAAATTAAGAAACAGAAAATACCGAATTCCTATTGGTACAGCATTTTTTTTCCACTCTGGCCAACACAAATCAATATTATCATCTAAATCAAACAGAATTGGCCAATTAGTGACGGGATTACCATGAATAAAAAGTCTAAATATAATAGATAGCACCCAGTTCTACGCTGTACTAATAGCTGTAGTAGACCACTAGTGCCGATTCTTTAAGTGCATTTAGCCCTCCTAAAATAGGACAGGTAAGCACATTAGAATTTTAGATTCATAATTCAACTCTGACCTCATGGGCGAAGGGTAGCTAATTGTAATACAGTGCAGAATGTTGTTTACTATTTATGGTTGCTAATATATGATCATTTACCATAATAATGAAGCAATTAGGTTTAATTAAAGCCTTTTTCATAAAGCGTTTGAGCTAAAGAACCGTGATGTCAATCATGCATTCGCTGCTTGTTGAGATGTATTCTTAAACTGTGCTATGAAACCTAAACTGTATTGATAAGTTCACTCAATTCTCCAAGTAAAATCAAGGGTATGATTTATAAGCTTTACCATAAAATCTAAAAAGTATTGATAAGGTCATTCTATTCTCAAAGTAAAATCAGTGGTAGGTGTTATAAGTTTTACCATAAAATCTAAAAAGTATTGATAAGGTCATTCTATTCTCCAAGTAAAATCAATGGTATGTGTCATAAACTTTATCATAAAACTTAAAAACTATTTATAAGGTCATTTTATTTTTCAAGTAAAATCAAGTGTATGTTTTATAAGCTTTACCATAAAATGTAAAATGAATTGATAAGGTCATTCTATTCTCCAAGTAAAATGATAGCCAGGTTTCATAAGCTTTACCTTAAAATCTAAAATGTACTGATAAGGTCACTCTATTCCCCAAGTAAAATGATAGCCAGGTTTCATAAGCTTTACCTTAAAATCTAAAATGTACTGATAAGGTCACTCTATTCCCCAAGTAAAATGATAGCCAGGTTTCATAAGCTTTACCTTAAAATCTAAAATGTACTGATAAGGTCACTCTATTCCCCAAGTAAAAATGATAGCCAGGTTTCATAAGCTTTACCTTAAAATCTAAAATGTACTGATAAGGTCACTCTATTCTCCAAGTAAAATCATAGATATATTTCATAAGCTTTACCATATTATCTCAAATATATTGATAAGGCAATTTTATTCTCCAAGTAAAATCAAGGTTATGTTCACAAAAACTAAAAAGGGTAATGAAGCTTCGCTATCTCAATCAACAGGCGAAAGAAAACCTTTTTATCTAAGCCCAATGTTTCCAGGATAATCATGATGAACTCCGACGAAGAAATCCTAATATTTTCAACGTTGAGCATATCACCGAGCGAGATTTTTTCAAATCTATCGTTTCCTCCATTTATTCAATATGCTATTGCAAATTACAGTTTATTTTTACGCATCTTGGCCTGCGTAGATTAATTGAGAGGATTTTTAATTCTGCGTCAGTCATACGAGTTTCTAAGCATAAAATTGTTCGGTATATTTTCTGTTTTGTTGAAATAATTAGAATATCACTTGTCAACCCTATACCTGCAGCTACATTTTCCGAGGATATTTCAAAATCCAAATATTTTTGTCAGACCTTTTAGCTGTACATTTTGTAATCAGTATTCTCAAAGATTGCCTTTGTAATTTGAACACGTGTAACTTTCATAGATAAGATTTTTTTTAAATCTACTTTCTTCACATAAATAATCAAATTGAATCACAATTTTTTTTTTTCGATTTACAGAATGTTCAGTTTATAATTTCATTGCATATACTATTATTGACTAATTACTTTTCATAACTAGAAGAGTTATTTGAAAATTCTCTGCGAAATATATTTTTATATTTCCCATCATATGATTGTTTATCTTTCAGAAAATCTTTATTACCCCCCCTCCCACCCCTCCCCCAGGTTATGAAATGACCTCCGTTTCAATATCTATGAGCTGGGTTACGCCAAAACTCTTTGCCAGACTTTAACCAGATTTTAACAACGGATAGACATACTGCAGAAGAACCCATTTAATTTATGTTATTATCAAAACATATGAAACAGGGAAAGCTTGTTCCGTAGACTTGAGTAAATTGTTGACAGAGGTCTGGAATCTCTCATTGTTCTTTCTTCTTGTTTCCATTAATAGTCTTAATGCTAATAATCCGTTCCTTATGGTATAAATTTTCCTTTTAAAAATGGATGTCTGCACGGGGTATATTTACATAACCGCCTTTCACGCTTCTACTCATCTTTTCGACTCAATTTTCACGCTAGCTCTTTTAGAGAAAATCCCTTAGAGCAGATAGCAGATAATCGTTTCCCCCTACCTTTTACGGTCTGGTAAAAAAAACAAATATTAAACATTTTATATAATATAACTACAATTTCAAAAGATTTATTAGGGATTCTGTAAATTACAAAATGTTTTTAGTTCGTTTTTATGTAATATTTATGACGTTAACAACAAAAAATATAACATCTTTTATATTAGCCATTTGACAAAGGTTTCTATCTGCATGGCTCAATCTGGTAAAAATCATATAATATTAAACATTTTGGAAAATATAATTACAATTTTGAAAAGACACTTATATGGGGTTTTTTAACGTACAAAATATTCATAAATAGAGTTCACTTTTATCTAATATCTATGACACTAACAATAACAAGCAGACAGAGAAATCAGAGGTTTCATACCTCCACCAACGAAGACTGTCAAATTTTTACTCAAGTCTACGGACCAAGCTATCCCCTTGTCATAAGTTAACAGTGAATGAATATACTGTATAATCATTATCCTTGATCCGGATTGTGATACAGATCACCACACAAATATCAACATTTCTAAATTATCCTACTTCTGATATATACAGAAATTTTCATCAAAATGCATCATCAACTTTTGAGTAAGGCTGACGACAAACGTATAAACAGAGGTGAAAATAATGCATTTGGAGTCATTTCACCCACATTTCCAGCTGCATACCTCAATCTCGTGATGCATTGGCATGCAGCCTATCAACCATCCACTCTCGCCTACTTCAATTTTAATTCAGTTCTCTCACCGGGGAAAGAGAGAGAGAGAGAGAGAGAGAGAGAGAGAGAGAGAGAGAGAGAGAGAGAGAGAGAGAGAGAGAGAGAGAGTGTGTGTCTTACTTAGTCTGTACGGCAAATTCCTCCACTGCAAAGTTCTCAGACTTCTGTTCCCTCAACGTTGCTTGGAAAAAAGGTTGGGGCGAAAAGATGTTGATGCGAGAAGCCAGCTCATTTCTGGGGAGACTTTCTCATCGAATATATTCCGACAGAATATATTGGTGGGATGAGACAGTATTGCGCTTGGCGCTGATGAAAGGATATATATTCTTTCTGACGCCTAGCAAAAAAAAAAAAAAAAAAAAAAAAAAAAAAAAAAAAAAAAAAAGAAGAAGAAAATAGGGTGCCTTCCATCCCGTCTGATATTAAATTGGACATGATATTTTTTAATAACAGAATGCTAGGGGAAATTGTCTTTGGTGTTTTTCGGTCAATAAAAGAAGACAGTAATGGGATATGATTGATTACGTATTTAATGTTTAGTGACACATGGAGACTATACATACATACATACATACATACACATATATATATATATATATATATATATATATATATATATATATATATATATATATATATATATATATATATATATATATATATATATATTCTCCGCCCCTTACTCCTAAAGACGCCATGGGCCACGGATAGATTTCACCAGTCATCTCTATCTTGAGCTTTTAATTCAATACTTCTCCATTCATCATCTGCTACTTAGCGCTTCATAGTCCTTACCCATGTAGGCCTGCGTCTTCCAACTCTTCTAGTGGCCTTGGAGCCCAGTTAAACGTTTGGTGAGCTAAACTCTGTAGGGGAGTGCAGAGAGTATGGCCAACCACCTCCATCTACCCCTCACAATTATATCATTCACAGTTGTCAATAGAGTAATCTCTCTTATAGTTTTATTTCTAATGCTGTCCTGCCATTCAAACTCCCAATATTCTTCTGAGGGCTTTGTTCTCAAATCTACTAAATCTACTGGAGATTGTTTAATTTTAAAACCATGACTCATGTCCATACAGTTAGACTGATCTCACTAAACTGGTATATAGCCTGATTCTTATACGTAATTTCAGGTGATTTTATTTCCAAATTTTACTTGACCATCGGTATTGAAAGATTTTCTTTTTTTTAATCTAATTCCTGATTCCCTTTCCTAAGCTTAAAATATCAAAAGATAACCAACTTAACTTCTATATACATTTTCTTACTCAGAAAAAAATGGTGCAAATCCTCCGAACAATCCTCCTTCATAACTTCAAAAGACAGAGTGAAAAAAGAATGTTAAATGTTAAATGTATTCGGTGAGACTACCACGTTGCTTTTTCTTTACAGAGCACAGGAGTGAGAACGTTTCAGGGTTTATGTTACTGACTCAAGCACAATAATGAATTCGAAAATATAACATGGCTGGTGAAACGTTTTGATTTTAGGAAGATCTTCAAAGGATTCTGGTTTGAAACAGAGTATTCTCCTAAAGAAGAATTCCTCTTGAGTTTTTCCAGGTAAATCAAAATCAAAATAGCATTTGAAGGTTTAAAGGATATTCATGAATGGCTGAGGTAAGTGAGAGTGACAATGCCTCAGCTAGCAGGACAATGACCATATATTTATTATTATTATTATTACAAAACTAACCTACAACCCTAGTTGGAAGATCTAGGTGCTATAAGTCCAAGGGCTCCAACAGAGAAAAATGGGCCCAGTGAGGAAAGGTAACAAGGAAATAAACAAACTACGATATATGCAATAAACAATCAAAATAAAAGATTTTAAGAACATTAACACCGTTAAATTTGATCTTTCATAAACTATAAAAACTTTAAAAAACAAGAGGAAGAGAAAAACAGAA
Source organism: Palaemon carinicauda (assembly GCF_036898095.1). NCBI lineage: Eukaryota > Metazoa > Arthropoda > Malacostraca > Decapoda > Palaemonidae > Palaemon > Palaemon carinicauda. Next base: position 49,402,714 of record NC_090749.1, on the reverse strand, counting down.
AGTACTAGAGTGTACCCTCAATCATATACATATGATTAGTGCCCAAGATCCCTCTCTCCACCTAAGCTAAGACCAGGGAAGGCCAGGCAATGGTTGCTGAAGGCTCAACAGGTAGACTTCTTAGCTCCCCTACACACTCATCCTTAGCTCACAAGGATGGTCAGGTTGCCGGCACCACAAGATACTATCGAGCCTGAGCGGGACATGAACATCAGTCAGGCAGATTACCACGCAGAAACAACTTCTGTAATTTAGTGCTCATTTTACAATGGTTGTTATGACTGTTAATTTCAAGATAAATAACATCTATGTTGAGGTAATGATCATACAGAATCGAACTACTTGTCTCAAATGTATTATAAAATATTCGAAAGAGGTGAACACAATAGCTGTGGAAAGGCTCCAGAATCTTTTTTGTTTTCAAGAGTTACATATTTCATACAATCGTAGTTCTCGAGTACTTCCAGATGAGGTTATTTCTTCAGTAACAGTTTCTAGCATCAATACATATGGCATGGTTCGATTTTTCTAATTTTACCATCATTATTATTATTATTATTATTATTATTATTATCATTATTATTATTATTATTATTATTATTATTGGTGTTGATGTTGGTGTTTTTTGTTGTTGTTGTTGTTGTTGTTGTTTTGTTGTTGTTGTTTCAACAGATATACCATGTATTCAGGAATAAAAAAAAAAAAAAACTATGATGAAAATAGAAAAAATCAAAAAATGCTATTTAAATGTAATTAGCCTGCTGATCTATAAGATATTCTTTTTCATTGAAATTCTTTAATTAAAACAAAAAATATCAAACAGAGTCCTAAACTAACAAAATTTCACCGGACACAACGATCAAACATCCAAGAACAGTATTCAAACTAATTAAGTGAACAATTGAACAATAGATCTGATAGTTACTATTGTGACAGCATACAAATATCCTCGTTTCAATTTGGAAATGTCTCTGACTAGCTATTTGATGGATGGGAGTTCGAGTCCCGATCAAGCCCGATAAGTTCTTGTAGCAACCTGCAACCTCATCATCCTTGAGAGATAAGGAGGTCTAACTGACGAATTATCAGCAGCCATTGTCAGAACCTCCCTAGTCCTGGCTTGGGTGGAGAGGGGGCTTGGGTGCTATCATGTGTATATATGGCTAGTCTATAGGGCACTGTTGTTGTCCCTTGCCTCTGCTATTCATAAGCGACCTTTAAATCTTCAACATGTTCGTAACATTTGTCTATATTCGTCACAAGGTTGGGTTCAATACTATATTCACAAATAGGACGAATAACTATATGCATTTTTATAATATAAGGCCCAAAGAATTGAACATGGAAAAGATCTCTCTCTCTCTCTCTCTCTCTCTCTCTCTCTCTCTCTCTCTCTCTCTCTCTCTCTCTCTCTCCTCTCTCTTGGAAGAGAAATTCAATAAAAGAAATTGTTAGAGGATAAAAGACTCCAATGAAGTAAAAGTGGTAGAGGCAGAAACAACGAAAACTATTACTGCAGAACACGACTTAAATGTATTGAAATGTTTCATCGTTATATTTCTAATTATTTTATTTTTAGTTATTCAAAATGTGGAAAGAATTTATCTGTTAGAGAATTTGCTTGAAAATATTCATTTACATAAGATATTACTGTTGGTAAGTGGGGACATACGTCTAATATATAACTGAAACATCCTAAAATTTCTGATATACGCTATTATAAAGGTGATTAAATAACACCAAAGAGCATAAATACTACAATATCCATATTCACTTTAGCAACACGTTTTTAGTAATCTTTAGCGGTTAATCGAAATATATTTTTCTTTATTTAGAATTAATTTCAAAATATAGCTACAACCTCTTATCATTATTATTACTAGCCAAGCTACAACCCTACTTGCTTAGGAAATACGAAAATAAACAAACTGCTATAGATGAGAAGTAATGAATAATTAATATAAAATATTCTTAGATCGGTAATAATCTAAAAAAGACCTCTCATATATAAACTATGAGGAGAGACTTATGTCAGCCTGCTCAACATAAAAATATCAGTCGCAAGTTTGAGATTCAGAAGTTCCAATGATTCAACTCCCTGATTAGAAAGACCATTAAACGATCTGGTAATAAATGAAATGAAACATCTAAAAATACTATTCAGTTTTAAGCCTTATGATGGTGAAGCCATAACAACTGCACTGTAATTGTCCAGTGGCCACTTTCCTCTTGGTAAGTGTAGAAGAGGCTCTCTAGCTATGGTAAGCAGCTCTTCTAAGAGGACACTCCAAAATCATACCATTGATCTCTAGTCTTGGGTTGTGCCATAACCTCTGTGTCATGGTCTTTCACTGTCTTAGGTTAGTGTTCTCTTGCTTGAGTGTACACTCAGGCACACTATTATATCTTATTTCTCTTCCTTTGGCTTTTTTTAATTTTCTATTATTTATATATCAAATATTTCTGTTAATGTTGTTACTGTTCTTAAAATACTTACTTTTTCATTGTTTCCTTTCTTCACTGGGTTTTCCTAGTTGATACCCCTGGGCTTATAGCATCCATAATAATAATGTAGTAAAGATTCAGGCTGATATCCAAGATAGGAGGCACATTGATCCCAGTTTTTTTTTTTCCTTCTTCTTCTTCTTCTTCTTTTTTAACTGCTCCTATTCAAACTTCCAAGTGGCCATTGACAAATTTTTTTTTTTCCAACTCCAGCGGAAGTTTCAAAAAGGGTTTACATTATTTGAATAAATGCGTGTTTAATGATCATTAAATAGAAATTTATGCC
>NC_090749.1:49377423-49392423 GCF_036898095.1 Palaemon carinicauda | reverse complement strand
GTTTTTCTTATTTTCTAAATCTCTTCTACTTCTTCATCACTTTCTTTTTTCTGTTTCTTTTCTTTACTTTCACCTTCTAATTCTTCATCCCTTCCTCTTTTCTGTTTCTTTTCTTCACTTTCACCTTCGTCTTGGCCTACTAATACCGCTGGCCTCTTTAATAAGAAACTATCCATTGAAGCTTGTTTCGGCCTACTTTTCAACACATTTCTAAAATCCGTTAGGCAAACGTAATATAATACACTACATAACAAGTGACAGACTACGTACAGTAATTTACATACTTAACACATTAACACTTAAACTTTACGAAATAAAAAAATGGAAGAAATAATTAACACTTAACATTACGTATGGAAAACTATAAAATGAAAGAAAAAATTACTTTAACACTTAACGGTAACATAAAACTTAAAATTGAATTTTTTTTTTTCGGTTGCTTTTTCATAACTTTACGTTTTTCTTATTTTCTAAATCTCTTCTACTTCTTCATCACTTTCTTTTTTCTGTTTCTTTTCTTTACTTTCACCTTCTAATTCTTCATCCCTTCCTCTTTTCTGTTTCTTTTCTTCACTTTCACCTTCGTCTTGGCCTACTAATACCGCTGGCCTCTTTAATAAGAAACTATCCATTGAAGCTTGTTTCGGCCTACTTTTCAACACATTTCTAAAATCCGTTAGGCAAACGTAATATAATACACTACATAACAAGTGACAGACTACGTACAGTAATTTACATACTTAACACATTAACACTTAAACTTTACGAAATAAAAAAATGGAAGAAATAATTAACACTTAACATTACGTATGGAAAACTATAAAATGAAAGAAAAAATTACTTTAACACTTAACGGTAACATAAAACTTAAAATTGAATTTTTTTTTTTGCTTTTTTATAACTTTACGTTTTTCTTATTTTCTAAATCTCTTCTACTTCTTCATCACTTTCTTTTTTCTGTTTCTTTTCTTTACTCTCACCTTCTAATTCTTCATCCCTTCCTCTGTTCTGTTTCTTTTCTTCACTTTCACCTTCGTCTTGGCCTACTAATACCGCTGGCCTCTTTAATAAGAAACTATCCATTGAAGCTTGTTTCGGCCTACTTTTCAACACATTTCTAAAATGTGTTAGGCAAACGTAATATAATACACTACGTAACGTTATATACAGTCTATGTATAGTAAACACTAATACAGTACAGTGCACAGTAACGAATGTTTATTAACGATAACACGTGGCGTACGAATATACTGTATATTAACACTAAGTCAAACAAGCGAAAGCACACAATGTCTGTTAACGATACTGCGGTCGGAACGAAAAGAGAGAGAGAGAGATGAACGCCAGTGCGTAGGCAAGCTGGGATAGTTGCCGACCAATAGGAAAGCAGGATCTTATGGCGTCAGCTAGCGTCTGAGTAGAGAGATAACCAATGGGTGAGCGGGAGGCTGTAAGTGAGTCTACCCAAGTTCAAAGTCAGGCGGCGCGCGCTTTTTAAAATTACTCTCGGCGAAGAGTTGGGATCTCGTAAGATTTTCGTATCCTGAAATTTTATCCGTATCCTGGGGCATAAAAATCTTCGAATCACTTTTCGCATCCTGAATTTTTCGTAAGCAGAAACTTTCGTATCCAGAGGTATCACTGTATTCGAATAGGAAAAAATTCTGAAGAAACCGAAAAAATCCTCCAAACTGCTGACATCAGCTAAAACTGAATGTGCAGAGGAAACTAGAAATGCTTAGTAAAGGGATTTTAATGGTCTCCCTTCCCCGAGATATGAGTTATATTCTGACAGGATTAATGAAAGGTAGGTATTTAAGCATTCTGGTTTTCGATGTTTTTTACCCAAGTTCAAATCGGTTGTTTGACTGAGTGTACTTTATATATATATATATATATATATATATATATATATATATATATATATATATATATATATATATATATATATATATATATATATATATATAAATATAGAGCACACAAACACACATATATACACACACATATATATATATATATATATATATATATATATATATATATATATATATATATATATATATACACATTTATATTTCTTTTCGGTCATTTTCATAATTGTACTTCATGTAGGAGGGAGGGAGAGTTGTCGTGCCCTGGCGAGAAGGGAGAGTGTGTGCAAGTGTGCCAGGGCACCAGCAGCCCGTCGAGATAGTACCACTAGAGAGGTATTGGATCCTTTGACTGACCAGGCAGTAATGCATTGGACCCCTCTCTCTGGTCACGGCTTATTTTTTTCTTTGACTACACTTACACAGATTATTCTGGCCTATTCTTTACATATTCTCGTCTTTCCTCATACACCTGACAACAAGGAGATACTTAACACTTCTTCACCCAAGGGGTTAACTACTGTACTGCAATTTGTTCAGTGTACTTTCCTCTTGGTAAGGGTAGAAGAGACTCTTTAGCTATGGTAAGCAGCTCTCCTAGGAGACTCCAAAATTAAACCATTGTTCTCTAGTCTTGGGTAGTGCCATAGCCTCTGTACCATGGTCTTCCACTGTCTTGGGTTGGAGTTCTCTTGCCCGAGGGTACACTCAGGCACACTATTCTATCTTATTATTTTTTTTTCTTCCTCTTGTTTTTTGAAATAGTGTGTTGGGCAGGCTTAATAGAAGGGCCATGGATGCCTGGTGGTTTATCAAGAGGTTGTCTTTTCCTTTTTCTGACTCTTTTTTTATTCTCAAAACCATCCTTACTGTCCTCCCTTCAGTTGAAGTGGCTATCCTGGAGGGTATTTAGCCTTGCATGGTGTATCGGCTCCTCCATGTTGACCAGTTTTTCCGACTTTTTACTATAGTCCATGGGTATCATCAATCACTTTGTTTATAATTCTGTACGTATTGTTTTTGTTATAATTCTTGTTAATCTAGTTTTTAAGTATGATGTCTCTTTTTTATTTCTATTAATTCTTATGCTGTCTGGAGACATTGAGCGAAATCCGGGACCAGTACGTCCTAGATTTTGTCAATGTCGTCTTCTGTATTGTAATATTCGTGGTCTTCATGCAAATATCCAAGACCTTACAGTTGCGTCCAAACAGTATGATATTCTTTTGTGCTCAGAAACTTTGGTTTCTAATATGAGGCACTCATCTGAGCTCCTTATAACTGGTTTTAAGAAGCCAATAATGTTCAAACGTGATGCCATCCCTAGGGCTAGGGGAATGGCGGTGTATATTAGGACCGAGTACCCTGCTTCTCATAAGTCCTGCTATCAATGTGGATGTCATGAGATTCAGGTAATAAAAGTTTGTGGCAGGCATAACAACTTTTATTTGTGTTCGATTTACCGGAATCCGGATATGGATGATTCTATCTTTGATTGTCTTCTTGCCATAATGGCTAAGATACAAGAAGATGATAGAAAGGCTTCTTTTGTCTTTGTCGGATAATTTAATGCTCACCATAGGGAGTGGTTAAGTTCTATCTCTCCTACCGATCGCCATGGCTTAAGAGCTTTAGACTTTGCCTCTGAATCAGGCTGTGAGCAAAACATAAAGGAAGCTACTCACAGGTCTGGTAATTGCTTGGACCTCGTATACACTGACTCCCCTGGCATTATAACTAGTAAGGTTGGTTCTCCAGTTGGGACATCTGATCATGCCTTGATTTCATTATTAGTGAAGACTGAGCAGCCTGTCCCTGATAAATCATATTCTTGTAAAATTTATATAAAATCCCAAGCAGACTGGAATGGGATTTTGCATGATCTTTTGTGCTTGAATTGGTCACAATTATATAATAATGTAGATCCTGTTGTCCCTTTGAATGAGAATCTAGTCAACATAATTGATAGGCGTATCCCTTCTCGTGTGCTAAGGTACCGAGTAAAGGACAAACCGTGGTTCAATGATGATTGTCGACGCGCTTATTTGGAGAAGCAGGAGGCCTATCATCTTTGGAAGGGTAACAGATCAGATTTGACCTGGAACAACTATACTCAGCTTCGAGCTTTTGCTCAGAGAGTTTATGCCTCAACTGAAAAGGATTAAAATTTAACCATAAAAGAAACCCTTTCTGTTACAACTCAGGAATATAAATGGTGGTCTACCCTTAAATCTGCACTCTTTTGTGTAGATGCAACAGTTCCTCCTTTACTTAAACCATATGGCTCAGTCACTCACTATCCAAAAGAAAAGGCAATCCTTTTGGCTGATGTTTTTGACAGTAAACAGAGTAACGAAAAACTTGAACTCCCTCATTCTTGTTTTCCTGAGGCTAAACTAACTAGTTTAGCTTTTCGATCTCGTGAGATTAAAGCTCTGTTGATGGACCTTGATGCCTATGGAGGTGTAGACCGAAATGGTATTTTTCCTTTGTTTTTTATAAAGACTGCAGATTTCTCAGCTCCAAAGTTATCTGTTATTTTGCGCAAGTAAGCAAGAAGAGGAGCTTTTAGCACTTGTTGGAGAATTGGTAATGTTACTCCTCTATGTAAATGTGTTTGTGGTAGCTCAAGTCCTACTGATTACCGCCCAATATCCATAACTCCCATATTATCAAAAGTTTTTGAACGTCTTCTGGCAAAACGTCTTAATAGGTTTGCTGAAGGTAATCATCAACTCCCTAGTTTGCAATTTGGTTTTCGCAAAGGCCTTGGAGCATGTGATGCCCTTCTTACAATCTCCAATGCTGTACAGAAATCCCTTGATTGTGGTCAGGAAGTTCGTATGATTGGCCTTTACTGAAAATAACCTTAAAATCCCTATTCCTTACTGGAAATAGCCTTAAAATCCCTAAGCCTTACTGAAAATAACCTTAAAATCCCAACACTTTACTGAAAATAACCTCAAAATCCCTACGCTTTTCTGAAATCAGAAATCGCTACTCTTATCTTAAAATAACCTTAAAATCCCAAAGTTTTTCTGAAAATAATCTTAAAATTCCTTACGCCTTCAAGAAAATACCCTTTCATCCCCTACATCTTCTTGAAAATAAAGTTAAAATCCCCATGCTTTACTGAAAATAACTTCAACATCCTTATGACTATCTGAAAATAACCAAAAATCGCCTGCCTTTCTGAAAATAACCTTAAAATCTGTATGCCTTCATAAAAAAAAAAAAAAAAAACTTTAGTTCCCTACCCCATCATAAAAATAACCTTAAAATGTCAACGCCTTTGTGAAAATAACCTTAAATTTCCTACGTTTTCAGAGAACCTTAAAATCTCTTCGTTTTACTTTGAAAATAACCTTAAATTTCTTACTCCTATCTAAAAATAACCTTAAATTCCCTATGTCTTTCTGAAAATAACTTTAAAATCCTAACGCTTATCTGAAAATAGCTTTATAATCGTATGCCTTTCTGCAGATAACCTTATGTTCTCTACGATTTACTGAAAATAACCTTAAAATTCCTGCACCTTACTGAAAAAACCTTGAAATCTCCATGTTTTTTTTTTCTGAAATTAACCTTAAAATACCTAGACCTTATTGAAAATAACCTTAAAATACCTAGACCTTATTGAAAATAACCTTATATTCCCGACGCTTACTGAAAAAAAACCCTTAAAATCCCAACACCTTACTGAAAAAACCTTAAATTCCTTACGCCTTACTGAAAAAAAACTTAAATTCCCTACGCCTTACTGAAAAAACCTTAAATTCCCTACGCCTTACTGAAAAAACCTTAAATTCCCTACGCCTTACTGAAAAAACCTTAAATTCCCTACGCCTTACTGAAAAAACTTAAATTCCCTACGCCTTACTGAAAAACCCTTAAATTCCCTACGCCTTACTGAAAAAAAACTTAAATTCCCTATGCCTAACTGAAAAAATCTTAAATTCCCTTCGCCTTACTGAAAAAAAACTTAAATTCCCTACGCCTAACTGAAAAAGCATTAAATTCCCTACGCCTTAATGAAAAAAACTTAAATTCCCTACGCCTTACTGAAAAAAACTTAAATTCCCTACGCCTTACTGAAAAAAACTTAAATTCCCTACGCCTTACTGAAAAAAACTTACATTCCCTACACCTTACTGAAAAAACCTTAAATTCCCTATGCCTTACTGAAAAAAAACTTAAATTCCCTACGCCTTACTGAAAAAAACTTAAATTCCCTACACCTTACTGAAAAAACCTTAAATTCCCTATGCCTTACTGAAAAAAAACTTAAATTCCCTACGCCTTACTGAAAAAAACTTAAATTCCCTTCGCCTTACTGAAAAAAACTTAAATTCCCTACGCCTTACTGAAAAAACCTTAAATTCCCTACGCCTTACTGAAAAAAAACTTAAATTCCCTATGCCTTGCTGAAAAAAACTTAATTCCCTACGCCTTACTGAAAAAAAACCTTAAATTTCCTACGCCTTACTGAAAAAACCTTAAATTCCCTACGCCTTACTGAAAAAACCTTAAAATCCCTATGCCTTACTGAAAAAAACTTAAATTCCCTATGCCTTACTGAAAAAAAAACCTTAAAATCCCTACGCCTTACCGACGAAACCTTAAAATCCCTACGCTTTACTGAAAATAACTAAAATTCCTACACCTTACAGGAAATAACCTTAAAATCCAAATTATTTTCAAAAAATAACCCTAACATCCCTAATTTTTTTGAATATAACCATAAAATGACATTTTTTTTTCCTGAAAATAGGCTCAAATCCCCAAATTCAATCTGAAAATAACCTTAATCAATCCATTAGTGCGAGTTAATAGGAAACCAACCTCCCTCCCCTTCCATTCTCTCTCTCTCTCTCTCCTTATTGACGAATGTCAACTTGGCCTACACCTCCTGACGAAGGGACGAAGAAAGTCACTCTTCTTGCACAAACAACTTTTGGGACAAGGAAAACAAGTCGTCACTTCCGGTTACTTGGGCGTATTAGCTGCTGGAACACCTGTAAACAAACTGGATTAACTCAATCTGGCGCGAAATGTAGATGGCACTAGAAGACTATAGTCGATTTTTTTAAACCTGGCAAACTTGCACTTAGCTGGTTGTCGCTGATTGGATGAGTGTCGTGTTGTCCGAATCTCTCAGTTTTGTTTTCACACTGTTTTAGAATTGTGATTATAGGGTCATAGAGTGAGTTAAGAGCCAAGTTATGTAATGTTATGTAAATACCAGTTGTAATAAAACGTAAGTATTAAGAACTTACATACCGAATTATTATTTGATAGTTAACAGTTATGAAACAACACTTACCGAAGCTGTAGACTAGAGATATGTTTCAAACGCATGAACTTTAATGTTTAAATTTCTAGCTAGATTTTTAGTGCTATCATGCCATTGGTTGTTTGAAAAAAAAAAAAAATATTTATTGTACATTGCTGATGTTGTATAACGCCTAAGAACAAAATAATATCGTAGAAATGTAAGCTTGTCAGAAATTTGGGGTGGAGGAGTTGTGGGAGGAACAGCCACGGGCTTGACAGAAAGTTGACGTACTCTCAGCGGGAGGTTCAAATGCGGGTTGTGGTGTTTTTGTCTTCATAAAATAATAATTAAGATGTTTATATATCATAATGTTTATTTTTTGCATTTCAAAAGTACTGCTCACGGAATTTCATTAATGTTTTAGGATATGTATAAAGGCAAATTACATAAATTGTATTTATTCGTACCATTTCCTGGCTGGTGTGCCACTCTCTATATAAAATGACATTAAATTTACTGTTCCTCAAGTAGAAATTTTCAAATATGTCCTATTACAGTTGGGTTTTCTTTATCTCGCGTCCATCTTATTTTTAGATAGACCTTAATTATATTATATTTTGTAAATCATAAGACTCCCCATGAATAATAAGAGCAGAGCCCTTATATTTGAGATTGTTAGCTGTCATGTTGTCTTTTGTTCCATCTCAATAAACTTATAGCAGTTTTCAATAGTACAGGGAAACAAAAGGTTCTTAGGAACTTAAACTTTAAGTATATTTTCATGACTGTTCATTTTAATAATACAGTAGCTGTATTAGGCAATAATGGCATTAATGAAGAGAAAAGTCAATAATAATATTAAAAATTATAACAACAGTAAGAGTCACAACAAAGTAAACAACAACTAAGTATTGATAACAGTAGTAATAATAATGCATCAATTAAAGGCGTCAGAATTATATAAACAAAAGTATCCATAACAGTATTCAGGGTCATGGATGATAATAAAGTATCATCAGTATCATGTTAACAGAAGTATCAATAACAACATGAAATACAGCTAGAATTTTAGTCCAGTGTCAGAGCATCTTCATCACTACTGTCATCAGTAGTGCTATCATTCAAGTCAATTACAAACTCATCAAGTAACTTATCAAATGCTGAATCTTTGGCACGATACAATTCTTCGATTCTCTTGACATGTTCTATAGCATTTTGCCAGTGCTGTGGCGTCACATGATCAACTGCTTCTTTTGTAATTTTTTCAACAATTTTCAGAGACTGGTCGCTATTAGAATTACGTTTTTTTATTTCTGTCTTCACTTGGGCCCAGATAAGTTCGATAGGGTTGAAAATGCAGTGATAGGGAGGTAGACGAAGCACTTTATGGCCATAGTGAGCAGCAATTTCATCTATTTCGTACTTTTGAATTTCCTTGTGGCGCTGGCAGAGCTGAAGAAGTTCGAGTTTTGTAAAAGAAGGGTCATGGTCAATGTTATTTAGAACCAACCAGTCTATGATTTGGGCTTTTCTGTTGCTACTTGTCGGGACCTTGTTGATTATTTTAGAGTGATAAGGAGCATTATCGATGATGATAAGGGACTCCTTCTTGATATTAGGAAGAAGTTGTTCTTCTAACCACATTTTGAACCTTTCGTTATCCATCGAGTCATGGTAATCACCCTTTGATCCGTTTTTGGATTTGAACATAAGCAATGCTCCCGGTACAAAACCCTCATCACTTCCTGCATGTACTATTATAAACCTTGAGCCTCTCCCTGACTTCGTTTTCGGTCCTACTGATCCATCTTCATTAGTCCAGCACTTTTCGACGGTGAGGTTCTGGTTCACCCAAGTCTCGTCCACGAATACCTCCGGTCTTGGCTTTGGACTCTCTCGATTTCTCTTCAGTTCTCTAAGATACTTGTTCCTTGTTATAATGATGTCCTGTCTCTCCATGAGTATCTTTCTTCCGCTTGTGACTTTCTTGTACCTAAAACCAAGATTCCTGACTATTTTGTAGAGGGAACTTCTCGAACCAGTAAAATTAGTAGGAGGTTCCCGAACTTTTGCCAACAAATTTGCTAATGTAGGAAGGTCTCCTCTGTCATAAAAGGATAGGATCTCTCTCCTAACACAATCTCTGTCGAAACTATCAAGATTATCAACAACAGTCGATTTCCTTTTCCGGGGCAAGGGTGAATGAATTATACCGTCTGAAGATTTCATCTTCTCAGATTTGATGCGATAGATAGTTCTCTCTGAAACTTGAGTTGCTGTTGCTGTCGCCTTAATGATTTCTTTCATTGTCTTGCTAGGGCCCTGTGAATTGAAATATTGAAAAACATTCATTATTATATTACGGCACTGACTGGTAAGCCTACTGCCAGCAGCATGTATATGCCTGGTGTTTGAAGTGCCTTCATCTTTGCTTTGTTCCATATCGTCTCTTGTGGCCATGGCTGAAATAGGTGAAATCGACAGTGAGCCAATTGCTCGATAGCAGATTCTAAGCTGATTGATGGTGGCGGTGTGTGCAGACGACAACTCGCCGGCTGTTCCTTTCTCAACTCCTCCACCCCAAATGTTTCGGCAAGCTTACATTTCTACGATAGTATTTTGTTCTTAGGCGTTATACAACCTTCAGCAATGTATAATCAATACGTTTTGCTTTTTTCCAAACCACCAATGGCACGTTTGCGCTAAAAATCTAGCTGGAAATTTAAACATTAAACTTCATGCGTTTGAAACATATTTCAAGTCTACAGCTTCGGAGAGTGTTGTTTCATAACTGTTAACTATTATATAATAATTTGGTATGTAACTTCTTAATACTTACGTTTATTACAACTGGTATTTACATAACATTACATAATTTGCCTCTTATCTCAATCTATGGCCGTATAATCACAATTCTAAAACAGTGTGAAAACCAAACTGAGATATTCGGACAACACGACACTCATCCAATCAGCGACAACCAGCTAAGTGCAAGTTTAGTGCAAGTTTGCCAGGTTTAAAAAAATCGACTATACTTACTTGCGAGCCAAAACACATCGAATTTGTAACTGTGAGTTGCAATTTAGTAATGTAATCTTGTAGTTTATGTAAACTTTGTATATATTCACATGCAATACACATGTACATACATACATAAATACACACACATGTATATATATATATATATATATATATATATATATATATATATATATATATATATATATATATATATATATATTTCACCAAACGTTCACCTGGGCTCCACAAGGCACTAGAAGAGTTGGAAGACCTAGGCCTACATGGCTGAGGACTATGAAGCGCGAAGTAAGAGATGATGAATCGAGAAGTATTGAATTAAGAGCTCAAGATAGAGATGACTGACGAAATCTAACCGAGGCCCCTCGCGTCAATACGCGTAGGAGGAGATGATTATATATATATATATATATATATATATATATATATATATATATATATATATATATATATATATATATATATATATATATATATATATATAATATATATATATATATATATATATATATATATACATATATATATATATATATATATATATATATATATATATAAGCACAGACATACTTTTCTGAATGAGGTTACCTATACATGTTGAAAAGGTCTGTGTATCGCCATGATCAGCAAAGCTGCACTAGTCAGGGTCTCCCATACTAGGTTGGTTTGCTGTGAGCGATCAGACCAAAATCCCCAACCATTACCAATCAGCAGTTAGCCAACGTGGTGATTAAAACTGGCCAAATCCAAGACATGGAAAAAGACATGCCTGAGGCCTTTGTCCTGCGATGGACTAAAAACGGCTGCATTTGTTGTTGTTGTTGTTGTATGTATGTATCACCATCACAGTCTGTATTCGAAGACGTTGGAAACTCTCTTGTATGTAGGAGAAATTGTCAATAATGCATATTTTGGTATCTAAAGTAAATGTATGACTTGCCAAATATGTGCTGCTCTGTACAGTTAATAAAGTCGGAAACGATCATATGAGAGGATATTGCTGAAATCTAGGTTTGTGTTCAATTTCGTACAAAATTATGTTATGGCAATTTTGCAATGAAAAATGATTTTCAGTCATCTTAGTGTCATCGTTCGCACTATGAATAAAGTCAAACATCTCCGCTATTTAACAAAGAGCAAGGGACTCTTTATTAAAGTTTTCACTCGAACTTTTGTTTTAATACATCCTTTATCTTAGTTCTCTACGGCAATGAATTTATCAATTTCCATACAACAAAAACAATACCATGAATACAAAAAAACAACATAAGAAAACCACAATTGCCTACAATCATGAATAACTTTGACTCTCTCCACAGCAAGAGGACCAACAGAAACTTCCTACAGAGTGTTTAACTAAGACATTACCAAGAGGATACCCAACACAGCTGTTGACAGAAACGTTTGGGATGGGCCGTTGCAGAGGCTATCAGCATAATCAATGGGATGAGGCACAGCTGATATTTACGCAATGTGTATGTGTCTTTTGTTTACATCTACAATTCGTTGTTGTTGTTGTCGTTTCAGATAGCCCGGCCATTAGAGCCAGGCACAGACTTTTGCACATTTGTAGCCCGTAATCGTTGGCTGTTTTTTTTTTTTTTTTTTTTTTTTTTTTTTTTTTTTTTTTTTGGTTTGAAGGTGATCTAGGTTATGGAAAGATCAGTAACTTTCATTTGTATGTGGTTTGGAATAGGATGTGAGTTGAGGATGATCAGCAACTTTTATTCATAGGTGGTTTAGAATAGGATGTGAGTCAAGGATAATCAGCAGCTTTTCTTTTCTTATTTTAGAGGCATCCTAGCCTAATAGAAAAGGAAGAAGTTGACGGAGGGGACACCCCATTCTACATTTACTCGAGGCTGAACTAACTCCTTTTTGTAAGAATTTTCTTGGAGATCCATCCACTGCAAATTATCTTTCATAATGTTCAATCCTTAACAATATTCTAGGAATTTCATTTCTGCTGTGACCCATTTGTGGAATAATTCCTATTATATACTTCATCATTGGAACATTAGAAATTTAAACTTTGTGCAAATTATTTTCTGTTTAGTAGGTTCATGATTTCATTTACGCTACTTAGCTGTTTTGACTTATTACTAATCGTAATCTATTATTTTTTATTATTCTATAGTTTAATAGTTAGTTTTGTTTTTCTCTATATTTTGATGGTAGATTCTTTCTCTTCCAATTTAGAATTGTGGTAACCAATTGAAAACGTCCCTGACTGGTAATCTGTCGGACTGGGGTTCGAGTCCCTCTCAGGCTTTCCAATTTCGTGTAGTTTCTGCAACCTTACTATCCTATGGGTATATCTGCTAAATCCTCAGCATCCATTTCCAGGCCCTTCCTGGTCCTAGCTTGGGTGGAGAGAAGAGCTTGGGTGCTTATTAATTTCTAGGCATTATCATGCTAGCTAGGCCATTGTCACTATCCCTTGCCTCTGCCATTCAAGAGTTGTTCAAACCCTGAATAATATTAGCAAAAAGTTTAGAACTCACCAGCCTCATAAAAACAATACCATAACGAGAAACATTGATGCACATGTTTCCCCAATAAACACAAACAAATATCTACTTCAAACAAACATATCACCAACAAAAACCCAAACAAACCATGAAGTGACATTACAGCCAAACAAAACAAGGAGCATAAACTCCAATTAATCTCCGTTCAAGTGCAAACAGCATTTAAACTACAACCGAATACCCCTTTTTCACAGCCACTTTGGAGATCTCCCAGAAAAACCTAAAATGAAAAAGAATCATACGAAAATTTTTTCCGGTAACAAGGGCTTGGGCGAGGCACACCAGGAAGGTATTATGAGTAACGGAAACCAATCTTTTACGGTGAAAGGGATGGGGGATTAGGCGAGGGGGAAAAACCCAATCTAAAGTTCAAAAGCTAGTGGTTAGGCATTAGTTTTTTCGATCGAGAAAACAGGAAATTTGACTTTTGTAATGCCGTTTGTGGGAGGGGCCGGACAAAGGGGTCTTTTGCCTTTGTGGCGTAACTCTACATTCTCAAATGAGTGAACGATCAGATGAAAATTTCTCACTAGCACCCATCCGCACTGGCCAGCGTGGTGCCAACTGGTCAAATCTAAAACATGTTTGAGGTCTTTATCCTGAAGTGGACTAGAAACAGCCGCATTTGTTTTTTTTATATGTAAATGAAGAGACGCATACACACAATAATCCACACATATATATATATATATATATATATATTTATATATATATATATATATATATAAATATACATATATATATATATACATATATATATATATGTATATATATATATATATATATATACTGCATATATGGGCGCTTGTCTGCATCTTTGATATATATACACACACATACACACGCACACACACACGTGCACACACACACACACACACACATATATATATATATATATATATGTATAAATATATATATATATATATATATGTATATATATATATGTATATATATATAATATATAAATATATATACATATATATATATATATATATATATAATACACGTATGCATGTATGTATGTACTGGACAGATCCTTTAAACAGCGTTGGTTCTAGTATCTATGGAACAGAATATTTGCTTATGTGAAATTACTTCGTAGATTAGTCTCCATTGATGAACATTTATCCAAGAATGATCTGCTTCATTTGCCTTCGAAAATGTACCCTCAGCAGGATTCTGAACACCCCTGCACGCCAACTTCAGCCTTAATGTTATTAAAGTACTCGGGTGCACGCACGATACTTCGGTCTTTCCTTTCTCATATACTATGTACAGTTCAGCCTGTGTTTGGCAATCACCAACCTCAGAAAGAGTAAAGTAATTGAGGGTCTATCTTCTTAGTTTTGTCGTCTTTTAATTCAAGAGACAATTTGGAGTCCACCAAAACTGTTTGATATTCATTCATGAAAGAAAATCTGAACACCTTTTCTACTTCCAACTTAGCATAGAACTGTCCAAATTTGCAAATTCATTTGCTGTAATACAGTTATGTTAACAAAGCCTTAAACTTCCTTAGAAAGGGCTCCTCTGTTCTAGAAGCACAGAATCTTATTGCCAGATAAATCCTTTTTCACATGTGGAAGTTAGGTCTTCAGGATTTTCACTGGACTCATCATTCATTTTTGTCGGCTGCTGCATTGCCCTGTTGACTGCAGATGTAACATGACTAGACTTAACCCCCATTAGGCACTGCATCTTACTCATCCCTCGTTCTTGGGTAAGACGACCTGTAGTTCTGAGGATACGCATGAATTTATTTTCGATTACAAGGTCAGGTGAGTCCTGTGGACAACATTCAGGCCATTTTCAATGAAAGACTTATGAATTCTTGGGTGATTATTCGTCAAGGGATTTGCTTTTTGCAGGTAACCATTCAAGGATTTGACATACAGGTTGTGACCAGCTGAGGCGAGAAATGGAATAATATTCCTAAAGTCTCTTCAAAATTCACTGCAGTTCCTGATACAACACTGACATACACTTTTGTTGCTTCCATCAGTTTGTCTGACTATCCAGAACTAGCTATGCATTCTTCAAAATTTTAAAGGCCACTCATGAATGGCAGAGGCAACGGACAGTGACACTGCTCAGTCAAGCAGAACAATATCATAGAGACTGATCATATTTACATATCATCAGGCCCCAAAGCTCCCTCGCCAACCAGGCTAGGACCAAGGAAGGCCAGGCAATAAGCTCCCCCAAACTCCCATGCTTAGCTCACAAGGATGGTGAGGCTGCAGCGACCAACGAAATTATCGAGTTTGAGCGGGACTCAAAC
>NC_090749.1:49369923-49374923 GCF_036898095.1 Palaemon carinicauda | reverse complement strand
TATCACAAGAGCACGTTCAAATGAAATAAAATTCCAAACAAAAAAGCGTCTTACTTCCGCCGGAAGATATATGGTTAAAACAGAGCCTAAAAACATTTTTCTCAGTCTTCCATCTTATTTCTTCCTTATCTCTTTCATTTCTTACATTAAGACTATCTTCCTTGCTTGCTTCCTTCTCCTCGTATTCATCATGCGTTCCTCCTCCTCTACATCTTGTATTTGGAGACACAACCCAGTCTCTCTCTCTCTCTCTCTCTCTCTCTCTCTCTCTCTCTCTCTCATGTACACACCCTGACTTGAAACATGTGGGGAGAGAGATTTTTTTAAATCAAAGTGAGTGCTGTCAGGTTTGTTTCCTTCCTCCTTTCATTTGAGAGAGAGAGAGAGAGAGAGAGAGAGAGAGAGAGAGAGAGATTCTACATTTAGGACTTGTCGCAAAACAAACATTTCATATTAATTTAATCGCAAATAATGTTGTGTGAGAGAGGAGAGAGAGAGAGAGAGAGAGAGAGAGAGAGAGAGACCCAAGGCAAGAGGGAGAAGTTTTGAAGAAAAACAAAAAAATTTAACAGTAGGAAATTCGTTACAGTTGACCGAGAGGAATTGTGAGATACATAAATGAAATTACGTAACGTGAGAGAGAGAGAGAGAGAGAGAGAGAGAGAGAGAGTGGGGGGGTTTAAGGAATTATATACATATATATATATATATATATATATATGTATACATATATATATATATATATATATATACATACATATATATATATATATATATATACACTGTACAGAATTCGCAACGGTTGCAAAAGATGAATTGCGAGAAAGCAAATAAATTTAATTAAAGGGGGAACAGAGAGAGAGAGAGAGAGAGAGAGAGAGAGAGAGAGAATTATAGTAATGATAACTTAAACTGTGTTAATTAGGTATTAAAAACACTTAATTTCATAATTTTGAAATGAGGTTTAATGAATAATATTTATAACAAAATAACAATGATTCACTTCAGTCCTTCATGATACGAAAAATCAGGATATGATGTCGAGTTAAAAAAAAACATAGAACAGAGTTAAATACAAATTATCATTATTATAACTAGAGAAGCTACAGCATTATTTGGAAAAGCAGGATGATATAAGAGTAAGGGTTCCAATAAGGAAAATAGCCCTATGAGGATAAGAAATAAGAAAAGAGATAGAATATTGTGCCTGAGTGTACCCTCAAGCAAATAAACTGTGATCAAAGAGAGTAGCAGACCATAACACTACCCAAGAATAGAGAACAATGGTTCGATTTTGGAGTGTCCTTCTCCTAGAAGAGCTGCTTACCCTAGCTAAAGAGTCTCTCCTATCCTTACCAAGAGGAGTGTAGCCACTTAGCAGATACTATGCAGTAGTTAACAACATGAGTGAAAAGGAATTTTTGGGTTATCTTAAGTGTTATCAGAAATATTAAAAAAAGGTAGACTGTAAAGAATATGCCAAACTATTCGGTGTAATTCTATCTGGTCAGTCAAATGCCAATAACTCTCTAACTGTATTATCTCAAGGGTTGGCTTGTACCTTGACCAATCTACTACTAATTAAAATAAGTACAACTTCAAACACATTTATTTTTATCATTGCAGGCTTTTTCATTAGTGAAAAGTCTTACTGAGGTGGTTTGATAAAATCTTGTCCACTACCAGCCTTTGTTACCATGCATGGAGGATATACACAGGTCCGTTGTATAGGGATATACAGAACATATAAAAAATAAATAACCAGACATGATGGCTTGTAGACAAAATAGATATCTTCATATATTAAAACAATAAGTTTTTTGTTCTAATATCAAATTCGTTAAAAGATACAACTTGCAAAATAGAATAAGCTTAAATTCATTCAATAAAATTAAAAGTACAAATTGTAAATAGCAGAAAAACTCAGAGTAAAATCTCGACCAATAAGAATACAACAGTCAAGAGATTATTATTCAATCAACTCCCAGTTCGATAATGAACAAGAAAAATGCATTTTTTTCGTGATGCCAAAGCTAAAATACTACAAAAAAGCTTACTCTAAATTATTATAAATAATATTCATAAACAATCTCTTAAATACGTGGATATTAATTATTATCACAATATCATCTGTATTACTGGAAATATTATCACACATTATGTGTAATGGAAATAAACATTAACAATACTAATACTGTTCTTTTTGCACTATTGAATGAAATTCATTTTCATAATAGTATTAATAACAATAATAATAAAAAATAAAGACTTCAAAAAATCTATAAAAAAAAAAAGCGGATAAAGGGAACTGTGCAGTTTTCTTATTTGGATAACAACAACATTCCCAAGGATAATAGAATTTCTTAAGGACGAGGAATATGAAAAGACCAAAGAATGTGAGGAATAAAAAGACAAAGGAAAATGCAATGCTGTTATTATTATTATTATTATTATTATTATTATTATTATTATTATTATTATTATGATTATTATTATTATTATTATTATTATTATTATTATTATTATCATCATCAAATTTAAAAAAGCAATATTAAATAACCGAACTGAGATATATGAAAATTTTCATGAAGTATTTTAGTCTCGTTATACTTGACAATTATTTATTTCATTTCCCCGAGCAACTGAATATATTATGACTTTTGGAAAAAAAATATATAACTCCACAGCTCTTCTACCACATTAATACGCAGGACTTCACAATTCTATTAATATTAATCTCTCTCTCTCTCTCTCTCTCTCTCTCTCTCTCTCTCTCTCTACTAAAAGGTTAACTACTGCACTGCAATTATTCATTGGATACTTTCCCTCGTTCGATAGACTTGTCTAGTGCCATAGCCTTTGTAAAATGATCTTCTACTGTATTTAAGGGTACGCTCAGGCACACTATTACATATGTTTTTTATTTTCTATCCTCACTGGGCTATTTTCCTGGCTTGAACCCTTAGTTTCATACCATCATGTATTTTACATTATACATATATATATATATATATATGTATATATATATATGTATATATATTTATATATACATATATATATATATATATATATTTATATATATATATATATATATACATATATATATATATATATATCTATATATATATACATATATATATATATATATATCTATATATATATATATATCTATATATATACATATATATATATATATATATACATACATATATATATATGTATACATATATATATGTATACATATATATATATATATATATGTGTACGTATATATATATATATATATATTGTAATCATCAGCAAAGCTATACTAGTCAGGGCCCTTCATATTAGGTTGGTTGGCCGTGAGGGATAAGACGAAAATCTCCCACCATCAATAATCTGCACATGCCAGAAAAATATGTACTTTTTGTTATTTTGTTTATATATATATATACATATATATATATATATATATATATGTATATATATATATATATATATATATTTATATATATATATATATATATACTGTATATATATATATATGCATATATATACATATATATATATACTATATATATATATATATATATATTTGTACATATATATATATAAACAGTATATATATGTGTGTATGAATGTATTTATATAATCGTTTCAAGAAGTTACTGACAACAGCAAAAACACCGTCAAATATCAAGTCATTCTTTCCTTTTCTGGAATCTCAAAGATTTCACCTGATGACATTCGTAACGTCTAATATTATTTTTCAGAGAATATAAAGAAGCAGATATCCATGAAAAACATTACTTGCAACATACTATATCTTTTCCTTTTCAAATAAATGGCATTTCTCTTACACGAGAAGCTATTATCATTACAACTGTTAGTAAGATGGAGTTTTTGGAAAATCTCTCTCTGTTAGTTTTATAGTAGGAGGGGCCTGCATGAATTATATAAAAGTGCAATTATGGAGAAAAAACATAACTGTACACTATATGGAATACACATTTTAGCAAACATGGCATCTCTCTCTCTCTCTCTCTCTCTCTCTCTCTCTCTCTCTCTCTCTCTCGTGAATGTCAGAGGCAAGGGACAGTGACAATGCCTTATATAGCAGGACGATGACCATATATCAATTATTATTATTATTATTATTATTATTATTATTATTACAAACTAACTTACAACCCTAGTTGGAAGATACAAATGCTATAAGCCCAAGGGCCCCAACAGGGAAAAATAGTCAGTGAGGAAAGAAAACAAGGAAATAATCAAACTACGATATATGGAATAAACAATCAAAATAAAATATTTCAAGAACAGCGACAACATGAAATTGGGTCTTTCATATATAAAATATAAAAAGTTATAAAAAAAAACAAGAGGAAGAGAAAAAATAAGAGAACAGTGTGCTCGAGTGTACCCTCAAGCATATACATATGATAGGTGCCAAAGACCACTCTTTCCGCCAAAGCTAAGACCGGGGAGGGCCAGGCAATGGCTGCTGATGACTGTACAGGTAGACATTTAAGCTCTCCAACACCCTCAGCCTTAGCTCACAAAGATGGTGAGATTGCAGACACTACAAGAAACTATCCAGCCATGCAAGGACGTTTCATGTAATTTAGCGTTTATTTTATAATGGTTGTTATGATTGTTAATTTTAAGACAAATAACATCTATGTTGAGGTAATGATCACACGAAATCGAACTATTTGTGTCAAATGCATTATAAAATATTTGAAATAGGTGAACTCAATAGATGTGGAAAGGCTCCAGAATCTTTTTGGTTTTCAAGAGTTAAATATTTCATACATTCGTAGTTCTCGAGTACTTCAAGATGAGGTTATTTCTTAAGGAACAGTTTCAAGCATCAATATATATGGCATGGTTTTATTTTTCTAATATTATTATTATTATTATTATTATTATTATTATTATTATTGTTGTTGTTGTTGTTGTTGTTGTTGTTGTTGTTGTAGTTGTTGTTGTTGTTGGTTCAACAGATATACCAT
>NC_090749.1:49327423-49344923 GCF_036898095.1 Palaemon carinicauda | reverse complement strand
TTGTTCAGAGTGTAACCTATTTTAAGTCGGCCAAACATCCAAAAGTATACCAGTCAGTATAAAACAGCATCAGGTGGCCGTCTCCAGGGGTTCTCCTAATAATGCCTTGGCCTCCCACAGGATAGGGTCAAGTCACAGAATTGGTTGGTCAAAGGCGGAAAAAGGAATATTGTTGAATCATTCTTAGTCCAGGTCTGTTTTCCGTTAATACAGTATTATCCTTTTATCTAAAATCTGACTTCTCCGGAATTATTAAGAAACTGACAGCTGTTGGATCCCCTTCTGTATAAATACGATGTCTTTGTATATGCATTCTCATTGCTGAGTTTGATAATGTCCTGAGTGGATGAAAGTACTAACTCCAATCAAGTCTTTTTCATTTTTCCTTTCGTGGCTATAGTACATACATACACACACACACACACACATATATATATATATATATATATATATATATATATATATATATATATATATATATATATATATATATATATATACAGTATATATGTGAGTGTGTGTATATATATATATATATATATATATATATATATATATATATATATATATATATATATATGTGTGTGTGTGTGTATGTGTATGCATATATATATATATATATATATATATATATATATATATATATATATATATATATATATATATATATATATGTATATATATATATATATATATATATATATATATATATATATATATATATATATATATATATATATACAGTATATATCATATATATACATACACATATACACACATATATTTATATATACAGTATATATATATATATATATATATATATATATATATATATATATATATATATATATATGTATATATAGATATATTTCTTTCTTGTTAAGCTGACGAACAAACCACTTGGACAATCACAATCTCCCACAAACTGTCCAAACTAGCGTGTTGTAATAAGGAAAGGGAGAGGGGATGGGACCGGTTGAATCTGTGTGTGCATATCTATTCAAATATTTAGGAGTCATATTGACGGGTTGCGTATACTGGCAAGAACATAGGTATAAGAGAGGAAACTCAATAAGTCATTAACAGGAACTTTTGTAAATGGTGAAGGCAATGCATTACGCTTAACAGTTTTCCAGTGAGGAAAGGAAATAAAGAAACAGAGGAAATTGTGTGCCCAACTATACCCTCAAGCAAGAGAACTCTAACCCATGACAGTGGAACACCATGCTACATAGCCTATTGCACTACCCAAGACTAGAGAACAATGGTTTGATTTGGAGTGTCCTTTTCCTAGACGAACTTCTATCCTTGCCTGGTGGAAAGTAGACACTGAACAATTAAAGTGCAGTAATTAATCACTTGGGTGAAGTGTAAAAGGAAAGAGGATAATGTATAAAAAATAGGACAGAATGTAAAGAATAGGGCAGACTATTCGCTGTAGACTTCGACAGTGAATGATAATAATAATAATAATAATAATAATAATAATAATACCGATGCGGAATGTAAGTCATGATCCACGAACGCCTATAGGCCTACATAATGTTAACGGTCAAACCTGATGAATAGAAGACTAACCTATCCTCCACATGACTGAGATTGATTAAAGAACAACATTCAGATATGTTAATTATGTGCCATTACTTATAAATTTAGTATCCCATCTCATAATGCTAACGTTGAACGTTTATTCTCATTCAAGAGCGGAACAAGTTGGATGTGGTTTTCATAAAAGCTATCTTAAAATGCAAATGGAACCTTAATTTTCAATGTAAATAAATTAATAAGCTTGTGTTGGAGAAACAAGGGCCTATTGGAAAAAGCAAAATCATAAGAAAAACATAATTAAATACAAACTTGAATTGAATTTTCGTTTAAAATTTCTATTTTCATATAGGCTTATAAGCCTATATGAAAAGTAAGTTAGTTTAGCTTCTGTAATGTTTGTGTTAATTATTAAATTTCCTAATTATTTTCTATTTGATTTCTTTATAACCAATTAAAATTAATGGTTTATGTTTTTCACTTAAGTGATAATTATCTTTACGTTTTATAATCCATTGGCCTAGTTGTGTATGGAGGTATAAATCTATATAATGTACATGGTGTAAAATTTCAGGTGTTCAGGATTTATAACTTTTTAATCTGGCAAAACCGTAATAATACATTTTTAGTTTTCATACACTAATAAAATCTATTCAGAAAAAAAATAATAAAACTGGTGAGAAAATTAGCTTTGAAGGTGGAAAAGGAATGTAACAAAAACACCTTACTAACGCTAACAGATTACAACATAGGGCGGAGGCCTAGTGGTGACATTAACCCCAATCCCTTTACCGCAATTGATAAAATGGCTAAAATTTTATAATGGATTCTTCGTGGAATCCATATCTACTTTATACCAATTTGTTTCAGTCAATGGCTGCGTATTAAAGCAAAAGAGTTTAAAATATGTACAATAACCAATCAAGTTATCAAAACCGGACGTAGAGGATATCCAAGAGAAATGCTACATATTGTGCAGCCAAAAAATCGTGTTGACACGAGAATAGTTACAGATGGTTTCAAATTATTGGAACCTAGATATATGTCTACTGTAGTCTCTCTAGGGCCTTTAGATATGCGGCCCCGAGACTATACAATAACCTCCCACTAGACATTCGAAAGATTGAAGATATTATGAGGAAACTGAAGACTTTCTTATTCTAAAAGAGTTTCGAAATTGTGTATTTGACAATAACCGAAAAATGTGTGTGAAATGTTGAATGCTTTCGAACGCACATGATATATTGACCGGGTTAAAAGAATAGTTTAATGTCAAATGTATTGTATTTCATGAATTAAGTATAAATAAATTTATCATTAATAATCAATACCATTATAATAATGTTCTTTGGGCATCGAAACCAATAACCGATTTTAAATTCAACGTCTTTAACAGTTGTCATCGAAAAATGTGTTTCAGATGACGTAGATGTCACCAAATTGGCTTTCATTTGAGAGAGAGAGAGAGAGAGAGAGAGAGAGAGAGAGAGAGAGAGAGACTATTCAATAAATCGGATTTGAAAGTAGGCAAGTTGGCGCTATTGGTCTGAAGTTAAAGGCTGCCTTGTGTGTGTGTGTGTGTGTGTGTGTGTGTGTGTGTGTGTGTGTGTGTGTGTGTGTGTGTGTGAGTGAGTGAGTGTGTGTTGTTGTTTCACAAGAGAGTAAAACCACGTTCGATGTAGCAATTTGTATATAATCTTGAATA
Organism: Palaemon carinicauda; assembly: GCF_036898095.1. Lineage (NCBI taxonomy): Eukaryota > Metazoa > Arthropoda > Malacostraca > Decapoda > Palaemonidae > Palaemon > Palaemon carinicauda. The sequence goes on along the minus strand of NC_090749.1, from coordinate 49,341,673 downwards.
TTCGTTTCACCTTTGAAAGTACCCAACGTAGGCCTATCATTGGACGAAAAAAGAATTAAAAACAATTATTATTTCGTTGACCATAATAATAATAATAATAATAACTACATGGACACTCAGTAGAGCGCAGACCTCCGCCGCAGCACATTATTTCTCGACCTTTTGTTCTACTTTGACCTTTGACCTTAACGTGTATTAATTGGCGTAGATTTTCATACACTCAAATACGAGTCAAGTTTGAAGCCTCTGTGACAACGATGTCCAAACTTATGGCTGATTACGTGAATTTGACATTTTTATTGACCATGACCTTGACCTTTCAAAATTGAATCACTTCCAGTTTTTTTAAATAACAGTGAATCCCTGAAAGTTTCATTATTCTACGATCAAAGTTGTGGCCAGGAAGCTGTTCACAAACAAACAGGGGTGAAAACATAACCTTCTTCTAACTTCGTTTTAATAATAATAATAATAATAATAATAATAATAGTTTTTGTGCATGCTACATAAAAGTGATGACCCATGTATGGGTAGGCCTATGATATGTTATCTTATACATTTTAACTTACATTCAATGATAAAATCTATTCAGAATAACAAATATGAATAACGTAAACAGAAAATAACTAAATTTATAAAATTGGGTCAAAAGTAAAATAGAAATAAAGTTGAAACGATATTAGCAAAATCACCTCCGTAATGCCTAAAGAGCACAACGTGGCGTGTACTAGTGGAATTCCCCCCCCCCCCCCCCCATTCATTAAATGACTTAAATTTTATATATAACAGATTTATCAAGAAAACCATATACGTTTCCCACCCATTTTCCTCAAATCACCAAATTCCGTTTGGCCGTTCTAGATCAACAACTCCCTCTCTCTGTTTGGAGAGACCTCAGCTTACCTTGATTTGCCGTTACTTCAAAAAACCAATATCGTTTATTTCTGATTATCCTCCTGATTTAATAAGCTTCACTTATCGAAGAATTAATAATCCCGCAAAGATAACACAAATTATAAAGCCTACGAAGAGACGTGTTAACGCCAAGGAGGCGTCCTTACAACTAAGTATACTGTGTCATTCATCACTTCTTATGAGTTTCAATCAACCGTTTAGAACAACCGAATCTCAACCGGTGTTCCAAATCGTTGCCAATCTGTAATTTTAATAATCGATTATTTCTGGTTTAACCCCACAATAAATACCAGTCAAAAGGGAACTTAAACAACACTGCCTCACCTCTAACTTAGTAATTAGTCCACATAACTGTGTCTTTACCCTCTAATTTCTAAAGTAAATCCATGATATGGAGCTCGTGACGTCTCACTGACTCCGGCATATTATGGTATGGACGTAACCTATCAACAATCATTTTACCCTTTCTTATTCTATTTTTTTTCCCGTTAACTTCTTTTTGCTATTATAGATCGCTTTTGCCTAAAAATACCCCTGACCGCAACCCCCCCCCCCCCCCTTTCGGCCTTCGTTATGTATTCATAGCCGTAAACCAGAGCGAAGTGGGCCAGTAACATCACTTTAATTACTCAAACAAAAGTCAGGTGGTTCGGCTTTTAGGCCGATAGATAGTTTTCGGGGGATTGTACACTACAGCGTGGAATGCCTATACAGCCATTTGAGTATCTTTATGGGGCTATTTTTAAGCAGATTTAGATAATTGTGTTGGCCATTCTTTACTAACTTTATAATGTTGCTTTAAGGTTTTATACCATGAGGTTACTTTATTATTAGCTTTGACGATTGTGCATGGAAATGCTCCGAAAATAAAATTCTGGGTTGTGTCAGTACGCGTTTATTGGTGTCGTTAAATGACTTGAAAATGTAACCTTTCAAAACGGTTGACATTTTTTGTTTAAAAGTGCTTAAAACTTCTTTAAAAGTTGTCAAGTTTTACTGTTGAACGATGCTTTGCACGGAATATTTTAATAGCATTTCAGTTAAGAGTACATCGGTGTTTTCAAGATGTTGAACAGAATTTTAGTTAACAGATGTCTTCAAATGGGATATATTCATTGATATAACAATATTATATCGAGAATAATGGCGAAAGTTACGTATAATATACCTAATTCCCGTATTTTATTTTTTTTTTTTCGGTGGCGTGGTATGTAAGCTGCGTTCAACAAAACATTACTTTCTAACATGGCGCCCAAACACTTAACTTCAACACCACGCCTGGAATATTACAAAGCGTGCTGTATTTACAGTTTAACTGTAGTCATAGTTTGGTTGTAGTTGTTGATGCGATATTTCTATTAATACAAATAAGTTAAAAAAAATGTCTTGAAGTTTACACTTTAAGGTAAATTACGACCTATTTAGTCTCGGGTTTTAGAGGTACATAACCGACACCAAAGCGGTTTCTAACTACACAGAACTTTGTCAACAGTTATTGAATATAATAGATGGAGTGGAAGCTGGAGAATTCATCTGTTAAATTGGTTTACTAAAGAGGATAAAGATGTAAATATGTTTACAAGTAAGCATGCACACACACGAATGTTAGGCCTACTTATAAACGAATCAGTGTAAACTGTTTTTGGTTCATGTAATGAATAAAACGGATGGGACATTACTGCATTAATGACCCTTTCCTTCATTTGAAATGTATGCGTTTCTTACTGTAATTGAAATAGGCTATAGTAATAACAATATTCAAAGTATCCTCCCTCGAGTCTATACGTGGTCTCCTTGCTACATTATACATGTAGGCCTAGGCCTAATTATCTACTCCCGTGATCAGGAGATTAGACAGTTATAGAGATAACGAATATATAAATAAAAAAAAATATTTGAAATACTTATTTTGACAAGTGAAGGTATCACTAAATTAATAAGTTGTTTCTAGAGAATGTTTAAGTGTTCTGAATTACTTGTAAGGCTATAAAATGTGCACTTTCCTCCATAGTTTCCTTAACGACTAGACGTTATCCCTTCACGCTTTCTACATATTACATTTTAGACATTTGAATCTCCACCCCCCCCCCCCTCTCTCTCTCTCTCTCTGATGTTTTCATACATGTTTTCCCCTTACTTTTTTGTACGTATATTATATCATTGATTTGCTTTTAGATTTGGGAATTTACGAATATGGCTATGTCATAGACCTATATCGCTCTGATCCCAGTATTTTATTACTTGTTACTTGTTTTGGGTTTAAATCCAACCCTCCACTGAAGTCGAGTGAACTACTTCTCGGGCGGGTCCATATTAATCATCTAACGAAACATTTTCATTATAACTTATACAATTCTTTGATTGTAGCATCTTCCAAATCATATGATCTTGTGGAAAGTAATGTCTTTAGTTTCTTCTTAAATTCAATTGCTCCCTTTAGGTCCTTCATTTCAGTTGGCAGTTTATTATAATGTCTAGGCGCACAGTAGCTAAAAGACCTTCAACCAAATTTACTATTTGTTCTTGGTTCAGATAGTCTATGTTTGTCACTCGTGTCTTATGGTAACATTTGTTTCTAGTTGTAGTTTTTTTAGGCATTCTTTTAGATATTTTGGTTCATTTTGGTTCAGTATCTTAAGCGTTAGTAAGAGTAGCTTGTATCCAATTCTCGCTTTTACCGGTAGCCAGTATAATTTAATTAGTGCAGGGGTAATTCTTTCCCTATTGTGTAGTCCTTTTATTAATCTAGCGGCTCTGTTTTGTACTCTCTGAATTTTCTTCAGCTGATAATTTGGTAAGCCATAGAACAGTGAGTTGCAGTAATCAATTCTTGAAAATATGTGGTGATTAATGAGTATGGCCATAGATTTTTCATCTAAATATTTACTAATAAATGCTATGTTTCTAATATGATAGTTACAATTTCTTACCATGTTATTTATATGTTCGTTCATTGTCAGTCTATCATCCATAATTACTCCAAGATTCCTGACAGATTTCTTTATGTCAATGATCGATTGACCTATTTCAATTCTTTGGAAGCATTCGATTCTTTTTATATCTTTTTTATTTCAAAAAATAATACATTCACTTTTTTCTTCATTGAGCTTGAGCTTTTTTTGTTAACATCCAAGCCTTAATGTCATTCATTATTTCATGTATCTTTCTTTTAGCTTCATCAAACTGATTCTATTGGGAAATAGAATTGTGTGTCATCAGCGTATATTTTAAACTTAACTCTGTGAGATTCAAGTATATTTGCCAGTTCAATCGTGTAAATTTCAAACAGGAGAGGACCTAGTACACTGCCTTGAGGCACCCCTTTGGTTAGTTTTCTTGTCTCACATTCAACATTTGATATTACTACTTTAACTTTGCGCTTTTCAAGATAACTCACAAACCAGTCGTGTGCTCGTTCTACGATGCCCACAGCTTTAAGGTCTTCCATCAGATATGTATGTTCTACAGTATCAAATGCTGCACTTAGATCAAGCATTACAAGAATGCAACACTTGCCATTTGTTATAATTTCTGTTATGTCATTTTTTATCGCTAACATTGTTGTTTCTGTGGAGTAATTTTCTCTGTATGCAGATTGATCATAAGGTATGACATTAGATTTTTTCAGATATTTCCAGGTTTGTTCGTGTACAGCAGTTTCAATAATTTTCGAAAAATATGACAGATTTGATATTGGCCTATATGAACTTAAATTGTCTGCATTACCTTTTCCTATAGCCTATACACAGGCTTGATACATGCAACTTTTTCACAATCAGGGAAAACTGCCTGTGTTAGACTCATATTTACCATGTTCCGGTAGGTCTCTTGTAGTCTGGTGAAATTTTCTGCATCTATTACATCATTAATTGGAAATGGATAATTTCCGCAGTAGGTTTTTTTTTACTTTCTTTATTATTCTCATATAATCACTCTGACTTAACTCTTTGAATACCCTTAGCATATTTACACCTGTTGCTGATGTATTCCTTCGCTCTGTTGTGCTGATGAACGTATATATATATATATATATATATATATATATATATATATATATATATATATATATATATATATATATATATATATATATATATATATATATATATGTATATATATATATATATATATATATATATATATATATATATATATATATATATATATATATGTGTGTGTGTGTGTGTGTGTGTGTGTGTCCCTTTCTTCGTTGATACCTTAACGTGGTGAAAATGATTTGTTCATCGCCATGATCAGCAAAGCTGTACCAAGTTAGTTTGCTGTGAGCGATCAGACGAAAGTCTCCCACCATCACCAATCCGCACGGGCCAGCGTGGTGATGAAAACTGGCCATACACCAGGCATGAATAAGGACATGTCATAGGCCTTTAACTTGAAGTGGACTACAAACAGCTGCATTTCTTGTTGTGTGTGTGCTTGTGTCTATGAGAGAGAGAGAGAGAGAGAGAGAGAGAGAGAGAGATTCAATCTTATTTACTTTTCCATTTCCATGACTAAATCTATTACTTGTGAGGGGAAGGTAATCTTGCTAATTGGGCAAACCAAGATAGCAGGTGGGAAAACGGGCTGCCTGAAATTAGTCTTAAATACAATTAAAGTTGGTTGTGATAAGCGTTTGCATTCGAACACAACAGGAGAGAGAGAGAGAGAGAGAGAGAGAGAGAGAGAGAGAGAGAGAGAGAGAGAGAGAGAGAGAGTTTTTAATGATTAGACGTGTCTTCATTACCACCTGTCACCACCTGTGAACATCAATTTAAAACTACCGGATGTCCAGACATGGTGGAGAGAGAGAGAGAGAGAGAGAGAGAGAGAGAGAGAGAGAGAGAGAGAGAGAGAGAGAGAGAGAGAATTTAATAAGCCCTATTTTGTGTATATAAATGTTAAATGTCAAGTTAATATCATATTATCTGCTTGTGGTGGCCGATGCGGTAACGCCCCTGGTTGGTGAACGCCAGACTGGGATTTGAGTCTTGCCCATATTCGTTAGTTTCTTTGGTCGCTGCAACCTTATCATCCTTGTGAGCTAAGAATGGGTTATTTGGGGGAGCCTTTAGGTCTATCTGCAGAGTCATCAGCAGCCATTGCCTGGCCCTCCTTAGTCCTAGGTCGAGTGGAGAAGGGGCTTTTGCGCTGATCATAGGTATATATGGTCAGTCTTTAGGGCATTGTCCTGCTTGATGGAGCAATGACACTGTCCCTTGCCTCTGCCATTCATGAGCGGCATTTAAACCTTTAATCGCTATTTGCATCTTCAGAATCAATATGAGTAGGCTATTAATCTAACCCAATGCTTCACTAGTATCACGTCAAATACATTCTCAAAAGATTCATCTCGCGATCTTTGTTTCTAGATTTCTTAAATATATAGTCCGACACTGACTGAGGATACCTTAACGTGGTCAAAGTGTTTGTGCATTTCCATGAACAGCAAAGCTGTACTAGTCAGGTAATCTATGCTGAGTCGGTGGTCAGCGTGGCGATGAAAATGCCTAAACACCAAACGTGAATAAAGACATGTCTGAGGCCTTTGACCTGCAGTGGACTAGAAACTGTTGGATTTGCTGGTGTTATATATATATATATATATATATATATATATATATATATATATATATATATATATATATATATATATATATATATATATACTTCTCGTATAAAATGCCGAGTAAGCTTTAAAAATCAATTTCTGTGCGTAGCTTTTTTCCCCTGCAAACTTTCTCCTTTTTAGTACTTGAAAGAAAAAAGCTCCTGTCTTGGAATGAATCAGAAGAAGAAAAAAAGTTTTATTCTTAACAACTTTCATACGAGTCTTATACCGGTATTACTACGAGTGATGGTGCAATGATTGAGAGAGAGAGAGAGAGAGAGAGAGAGAGAGAGAGAGAGAGAGAGAGAGAGAGTGAGAGAGAGAGAGCATTACCACCCAACTTTCTATATCCAGAAAAGACCTTTTTGAAGTGGTTTTTGGAAACTCCAATTTTGTGGACTCGCCGATTCCTTTGATGTAGAGAGACAAAAAAGGACCAAGGTCTAGCCCTTATTCTAAGGGTTCCTGTAAGGCTGCTATGGGTCTTTCATACTCCTTCTTAATCTAGAACGGTGCCTATAGGCGAATAGTACGTCTTCAATCAATGTTTCTATACTAATCAAGAGTTTTTTTTTTCTTTTTTTTTACGGTTTAGATTCCGAGATCTGTATTTTCAAGGGATTCTCGGCCATTAGCTGATGACAGGTGCATCCTGGAATCAGAATAGAAGATGTATTCTACACCCTAAATATAAAAAAAAAAAAAAAAAAAAAAAAAACAAGTAGTGAAAGGGATTGCAAGAGGAGGAAGTTAAGAGAAAATTTGAGGAAATATATAGTAATGATGGATATGGAAACCGAAGATGTTATTATTATTATTATTATTATTATTATTATTATTATTATTATCTGCAAAGCTACAACCTTAGTTGGAAAAGCAGGATGCTATAAGACCAGGGGCCCCAACAGTAAAAATAGCCCGGTGAGGAAAGGAAACAAGCAAAAATAAAATATTTTAAGGATAGATACATTAAAATAAATATTTCCTAAAAAATTATGAAAAAAAAAAATAAGAGGAAGAGAAAGAAGATAGAATAGTTGCCCGAGTGTATCCTCAAGTAAGAGAACTCTAACTCAAGACAGTGGAAGACCATGGTACAGAGGCTATAGCTCTGCCCAAGACTAGAAAACAATGGTTTGATTTTGGAGTGTCCTTCTCCTAGAAGAGCTGATTACCATAGCTAAAGTCTCTTCCAACCTTACGAAGGGGAAAGTAGCCACTGAATAATAACAGTAGAGTAGTTAACCCATTGAGCAAAGAAGGATTGTTTGGTAATCACAGTGTTTTCAGGTGTATGAGGACGGAGGAGAATCTGTAAAGAATATGCCAGACTAATTGGTGTATGTGTAGGCATAGGGAAAGTAATATAAAGTAATGAATGTAATAAACAAGAACAATCAGAGATTTCAGACCTCCGGCAATGAATATTGCCTACATTTTACTGAAGTTTACGGACGAAACAATTCATTTTTTTTTCATATGCTGACCGTTGATGAACATACAGTAGTTTTAACATTTGACTAAAGTCTACGGACAGCACTTCCCCCCTTTTACATGCTGACTGCAGATATCTAAGATATGCAAATCAGGATTTAGAATCCGTATCTAGATCGTTTCTAAAATTTAATGGGGTCGTCCATGACCTAAGATCTATCTATGGTGAAAACTTCGTCAAAATCAGTGGAGTAGTTTTAACGTAATCTGGTCCACAGATACTCAGATCCACAAACAAATAAACGAATAAATAAACTGTGTCGTTTTATATAACCTCCTTGGTGGAGGTAAATATAAAGTAATGACTAGAAGCCAAAGAGACAGAATATTAAATGTGAAAAAGAATATTTCCATTTTTGAAGTAGAATTGAATTGTATAGTAGAGGCAATTTAATCAACGTGGCTGACCATTCAGCTCGTGATTCCCCAGTGATATCTAAACGAGGATTGCGAAGCCTGACAGATGAAGTGAGGACTTATCCCAAGTATCTATATAGGACGCACACACAAACACACACACACTGGTACAGAGGCAAATTTCGACCATAATCAGTAAACCATTTGTTTTTTAGTACACACCGTTTTCTACACATTTTATAAATCTAACTAGTGTACGCGACCCGTCAGAAATTACTGCTAAATATTTAGATAGATTTGCACACACAAAGATTCAACCCTTCTCACTGCATCCCACTTTCCTAACTACCACACGGCAGTTTGTCCAGTTTGTGGGAGATTGTTGTTTCTAAGCGTTACCACTTATATATATATATATATATATATATATATATATATATATATATATATATATATATATATATATATATATATATATGAATATATATTATGTTTATATATATATTTACACACATATATATATATATATATATATATATATATATATATATATATATATGTATGTATATATATATATATATATATATATATATATATATATATATATATATATATATATATATATATGTACTGTATATATAAATATATATATGTATATATATATATATATATATATATATATATATATATATATATATATATATGTATGTATGTATATATATATATGTATATATATATATATATTTATATATATATATATATATATATATATATATATATATATATAAATATATATATATATATATATATATATATATATATATATATATATATATATATATATATATATATATATGTATATATATATATAAATATATATGTATGTATATATATACATACATATATATATATATATATATATATATATATATATATATATATATATATATATATATATATATATATATATATATATAGAGAGAGAGAGAGAGAGAGAGAGAGAGAGAGAGAGAGAGAGAGAGAGAGAGAGAGAAAAGCAGAAATTGACTTTATCCTAAAGGGGAGATAAGTAAAGTAGTATATTATTTTTCAGAGTAATTCTTACGTTTTTCGCTTAATTTATATTTTTAAAATCATTTATATCATTTTCATGGTCCATAATTTAAGAAGTAATCAAGAACTTCTAAGTATTAATTTCTTCCTCTTTGCTTAACATTTTATGTGTTTTAATTCAATTTATTATTATTACTTTATTTTTTTGAAAATTTTGTATGTCTAATCTTCATCAAAAAGATAAATTTCGAACCCAAAGGTAGAAACCTTGTTTGATCATGAAAGACAACCCGTAAACCTATTCAAGAGTAAAACCCTATAGAACGGACAACCTAATACCCTTCTCTAACCCCGACAAGAATAAAAGAGCATAACATAGAAAAGAAACGGAGGACCTGTAATATATCAATGAAAGGCCAAACATATAAACAAAATACACAGAGATTCATTCAAATAATATCATCCATGAATTGAAAATAGTTCTTTGGCTGCTTTGATGGGAGTACTCGTAAGGAATCAATTGGAACATTTTCTGAAAGGTTTAAAAGATGTCTTTCACAATATTGCTGCAATAACTTGAAAAGAGCTCTATGGTAACACTGTCTGGAAGACTAGAAGAGACAAAAAGAGACCTTTGCAAATTCTATTCCAAGGTCTTGAAAAGAAACCTATGGGAAATTTACCAGGATCACGTTAAAAGAGGCATCTGGCTATTCTACACCAAGCATTCACAAAGAGGCATTCAACAAACTTAACTGAAAGACAACAAAAGAGGCCTTACAATGTTTTACTAGGAGTACTGAAAAATTTTAATTAGCAACTTTGCCAGACACCATGAGAGGCTTTGGCATTTCCAATCTAAGGACTCAAAAAGGGGTGTTTGTCAACTTTGTCAGATGCACTAAAAAAGACACCAAAAAGGGTATCTGGCAGTTCTTCATTAAGAAATTAAAAAGGGACATTTGGAAACTTTACTAGAAAGACAACGAAAGAGTTCTCAGGCTATTTCACTCCCAGTAAAAAAAATGAATTCGGTAACTTTGCAAGAGACACCAGGAGTCGCTATTGGTAGATCATCTCCAAAGGATTAAACAGGGACATTCGGCAAATTTGCCAAAAAGAGACTAAAAGAGGTCTCTAGCTATTTCACATAGCGTCCAAAAAAATTTATTTGGCAACTTTGCCAGAGACACCAAGAGACGCCTTTGGCAGTTCCTCTCCAAGAAATTGCGAAGGAACATTCGGCAACTTTGCTAGAAAGATACTAAAAGAGACCTCAAAAATTGTATTCGGCAATTTCTCCGGAGAGACCAACAGGGGCAACTTTTCCATAAGGAGACCCAACGATGCTGTTTTTCCATAAAGAGACCAAATGAGGCAACTTTTCCCAAAAGTGACCCTGAGATGCAATTTCTCCAGAAAGAGACCAAAGGAGGCAACTTTTCCAGAAAGAAACCAAGCAACGCAACTTTTCCAGAAAGAGACAAAAAAGGAGGCAACTTTTCCAGCAAGAAACCAAGCAACGCAACTTTTCCAGAAAGAGACCAAAACGAGGCAACTTTTTGAAAAAGAGATCACAAGAAGCAACTTTTCCAGAAAAAGACAAAAGAAAGGCAACTTGTCCAGAAAGCCACCAGATAAGGCAACTTTTCTAGAAAGAGACACAAAATGGCAACTTTTCTAGAAAAAGACCAAAATACTCAACTTTTCCAGAGAACAAAAGAGGCAACTTTTCCAGAAAGAGACCTAAAGATGCAATTTTTTCAGAGTCTAAAAGATGCAACTTTTCTAGAGGGAGACGAAAAATAGGCAATTTTTCCAGAGACCAAAGGAGGCAACTTTTCCAGAAAGAGACCAAAGATAGGCAACTTTTCTGGAAAGAGACCAAATGAGGCACTATTTCCAGAAAGAGACCAAAAGATGCTTCTGGCAGTTCCACCTCAAGATCTCAAAAAGGGGTCACTAGCAACTCTGTCTAATGTCCCAAGACTCATCCCACAACTTTACCGCAAAGACTCGAAAAGATTATAAAGCAAGAAAGATACAAACTACTTTTTATTCCGAGCATATGCCTCCCATCTCCCCTTGCTTTCCTCACTCCCCTGTCCCCCTTCCCCAGGGTTAAAAGGAAGCACTAAGGTAAAGTAAAACATGTAGAAAGGTTCTGGGTTGGGCGCTGGGGTTAAATGGCGTTAGGATCGGCAGACTTCCGAACACTTTTGTAGCCTCCTAAAAAAAAAAAAAAAAAAAGATGATTTCATTTCCCCGTAGCCAATTTCATTAAAGTTTCTCTCATTAAGGTTGATATACACCAAAAAATCCTAGGTTTCTATTTCTCCGTCTCGGTTAGGTTTCTGTTTGTTTGTTTGTATGATTGTGTTACAAGGTATAAAAAAGACTTGGATAAACAAGATCGCGAAGAAAGGGTGTTAGTAAGTGTACGGATATATAATACAAGTTTCAGCAGTGAAAAAGTAAATCTGAAATAGACTTATTTATTTACACACACACACACACACACACACATATATATATATATATATATATATATATATATATATATATATATATATATATATATATATATATATGTATATATATATATATATATATATATATATATATATATATATATATACATATATATATATATATATATATATATATATATATATATATATATATACATATATATATATATATATATATATATATATATATATATATATATATATATATATATATATATATAACATATATATATATATATATATATATATATATATATATATATATATATATATATATATATATATATATATATGTGTGTGTGTGTGTGAGAGATAATAGATGGACAAGAATAATAAGAAACTGGGTCCCAAAAGACTGTAAATGAAGCAGGGGAAGGAAGAGAAGATGATATATTGCCGAGCTAAGAAATTTTGCGGATTTAGTCTGAAACAGAAAGACCACAAACAGACGGGAGTGGAGCTAGGGTCTAGATGCACCGTCAAAAAGCCCCTGTCCGGAGAGAAGCTCCGGGAAACCTAAAGAAGAAGAACACGGGAGTGGAAGGACATGTCTGAGACCTTGGTTCTGCAATATATATATATATATATATATATATATATATATATATATATATATATATATATATATATATATATATATATAATATATATATATATATATATATATATATATATATATACATATATATATATATATATGCATATATATATATATATATATATATATATATATATATATATATATATATATATATATATATATATATATACATATATATATATATATGCATATATATATATATATATATATATATATATATATATATATATATATATATATATATATATATATATATATATATGCAAAAACGTGAATATCAACGGTAAGTTTACATATAAGTGAATAATATATAAGCAATTAACTAAGACGAAATGTAATTAAACTTTTTATGTACTCTTTAAATGAAACACAACCATAGATAGAGAGGTTAAAAAAAAAAACCGAGAACAAAGAAAAAAAATAGAATTCCCAAGTATATCAAACTACCGGAATAACTTTGTCCTTCCTCATAATAATATTTCCCCACGATTTTTACTTCCTCCTTTTCAACTTTCTTCCTCCCCTAAGTGGAATGGAGACCTGGGGAAGGAATGGGGGATCAGAGGTCCTCACTTTTTAATTCCCCATTTTAATTTCTGTCTCAAACATAATGGGATAAAAGGGAAGAGAATGGAGGTTTAAAGATCGCTCATGAATGGCAGAGGCAAGGAAGAGTGACATTGTCCTAGAGAGTGATCATGCATACATACGACCAGTGCCAAAGCCCCTTTTCCACTCAAGCTAGGACCAGGGAGGGCCAGGCAATGACTGCTCCCCCAAACCCCAATATCCTAAGCACACAATAATGGTGAGGTTGCAGACTCTAAAAGAAACTATCGAGCTTGAGTGGGATTCGAATCCCAGTCCAGTAGATCGCCAGGCATGGACGTTTCCAGTACTCCACCACAATTTTGTACTTATTTTCTGGCAATCAAACATAGGTTCGAATGCTTGTACGGTTAGAAATTCTTATCATGAAATCATTTAAATTTATGTCTGTGATCCCTAGGACGATAAAATTAGATTTTTATCTTATCTGTATAAATCAAAATCGCAAATGTTGCTGATAGAATTTTTAAATACACACAAATAAAGCCATTTCTAGTCCACCGTAGGACAAAGGCCTCAGGTATGTCACTTTCTGGTCATTTCATCACCACGCTGGCCAGTGCAGGTTGGGGATGGTGGAAGACTTTAATATAATCATAGATAACCAATCTAGTATAGGTGGCACCAGTGAGTACAGCTTTCCTGATCATGACAATACACAAACCATTTCACAACGTTATGGTATCCCCACTCAGAAAGGAATATATATATATATATATATATATATATATATATATATATATATATATATATATATATATATAAAAGATATATATATATACGCACACACACACACACACACATATATATATATATATATATATATATATATATATATATATATATATATATACATATCCTATGCATGTTAACACAAACAATCACACACATGTGCATATACAAATAAATATTCATAATCATATCCTTCATTAAAATCTGTAAAAGATCACAGCCCCAATAAAACCATCTCGAACTCCCACCAAATCCTTACCAAACAAATGAGGAAATCAGCTTTAACGGAAAACTCCAAAATTCATCGCTGCAACATTGCCCGTTCTGCCATCAACCTTTCCGATAAA
>NC_090749.1:49317423-49319923 GCF_036898095.1 Palaemon carinicauda | reverse complement strand
CCTCAAATACCTTTTTTAATCTCACCAAATGAGTCCGCCAATCATTGCTATGAATAACCAAATCATCTATATAAATTTCTGTACCCTCCAGACCACATATTACTCGGTTCATCAACCGCTGAAAGGTACACGCTGCATTCTTCATCCCAAAGGGCATTACCTTACATTCGTAAAGCCCAAAGGGCGTAACAAAAGCGGAAATCTCACGAGTTCGATCAGATAGGGGAACCTGCCAATATCCCTTTAAAAGATCCAATTTGGTTATAACCTTGGCAGGTCCTATGCGATCAAGACAGTCCTCAATACGTGGCAAAGGGAAAGAGTCATTCTTTGTATTAGCATTGACCTTGCGGTAGTCCACACACATCTGAAACTGCCCGTCAGGTTTCTTAACAAGTACAATAGGGGAGCTCCAAGGACTTACCGAAGGTCTAATTAAATCATGCTCTAACATGTACTTTATCTCCTTCTCGACAATATCCAGTTTTTCTGGATTTAATCGATAAGGACTTTGTTTGACTGGGGAAGCACTACCTACATCAACATCATGTTGGAGCAAGGTCGTTCTGCCTGGAGAGGCTTGAAATAAGTCTGAAAAATAAGATATTAATTTCATCATGTCATCCTTCTGAATACCCTCCAGATGCTCCAAACCCTTTACTAAAGTTTCAAAATTTTGCATATTACTTGTAAGAGCATCTGAAGATACCTGGCAAAACAAGTCAGCTGGTTCTTCTAATGTGTGGTCTAACACTAGAGACACTGGCTCATATACTATAGCTAGAGGATCAAGTCTACCAACTGTGTAAGATTTCAATCTATTTATATGGAATATCCGACACTTTCGTTTGGTCCCATGAGCTTCCACTTCATAATTGACATCAGACAATTTCCGGAGTACTTTCCAAGGCCCCTTATACCTAGGTTCCAGAAGATTGATTGAGTCTGTACTCAAAACCAAAACAAGCTCACCAGGCTCAAACGAACGTGTCTTACTCTTCTTATAATTTCTCTTCATTGAGGCCTGAGACAGCACTAAATTATCCTGGGCAAATTTCCAGGCAGCTGATAATCTTCTCAGGTCCTCAACGAACTCACCCACATTCAATTCTTTCTTATGACTAACTTCTAGCAACTCATGGAAAATTTCTAGAGGACCACTTACTCTATGTCCAAAAATCAACTCGAATGGAGCTATACCTGTGGAAGAATTGGGATGATTACGTATAGCAAAGAGAGCAAAGGGAAGACCTTTATCCCAATCCTCACCTTGCTCATAACAGTACTTTTTTAGAATAGACTTAAGGGTTTGGTGGAACCTTTCCACTACGCCCTGACTCTCTGGGTGGTAAGGTACACTGGTAATGTGCTGAAAGCCCAGTTCAGCACATTTACCTTTAAACACTTTGCTCGTAAAATTTGTGCCACAATCGGTTTGAATTTTACGAGGCAACCCATACCTGGAAAAAAATTCTATTAGTTTCTCAAACACTACTTTGGATGTAATTTTCCTCATAGGAAAGCTTCAGGAAACCTAGACGCTCTGTCCATTATAGTTAGAAGATAAGTAAATCCACATTTAGTTCGGGGCAAAGGCCCAACCACATCAACAACCAACTCTGCAAGAAAACTTTAACATAAAGTGGAAGACCATGGAATAGAGGCTATGGCACAACCCAAGGCTAAAGAACAGTGGTTAGATTTTGGGGTGTCCTTCTCCTAGAAGAGCTGCTTACCATAGCTAAAAAGTCTCTTCTACCGTTACTAATAGGAAAGTAGCCACTGAACAATTACAGTGTAGTAGTTAACCCCTTGGGTGAAGAAGAATTGTTGAGTAAACTCAGTGTTGTCAGGTGTATGAGGACAGAGGAGAATCCATAAAGAATATGTCAGACTTTTCAGTGTATGTGTAGGCAATGGGAAAGTGAACCGTAACCAGAGAGAACGATCCAATGTAGTACTGTCTGACCAGTCAAAGGACCCCATAACTCTCTAGCGGTAGTATCTCAACATGTAACCAATGTTCTTGTGAAAGCACTTAACTTCCTTGGGTCAAAGGATATGAAAAATTTCATTGCAGTAGTGAACACCTTGGATGAAGAAGAATTGTTTAGTAATCTCAGTGTATGGGACCAGAGGAGAATGTGGAAAAATAGGCCAGACTATTCGGTGTATGTGTAAGCAAAGAAAAGATAACAATGGCTGGTCAAAAGAAACAATAACTCTATCAGTAGCATCGTAGCACTATATCTCACAGCATATGGATCATGCTGCCCTGTCAAGCGAATAGCTCACACTAATCAAGAACATAAGGAGCCATAGGCAATAGTTTTAAGAATATAGTAAAAAGGATATTTTATAACATAAATACTTTGATGACTTATTTCTCGAAATCAGCTTGCCTTTCCCAGAAGCAATTTAGACCGTAAGCGTATTTTAAGTCTGTGTGACAACCATGTGCGAGCGTGGGCTAAGGTTAGGGTTAATTCGGTTGACCTTT
>NC_090749.1:49294923-49299923 GCF_036898095.1 Palaemon carinicauda | reverse complement strand
ATATATACGTATATATATATATATATATATATCAATCTTTCCCTTCCCGTTCAGTAGTATTGCCGTCCCTTGGGTAGTGGGAGACGGAGTAGTCATACCCTCATGGGAGTGGGTAGGAAGAATTGAATCTGTGTGTGTTTGCATGCTTGTGTGTGCATATCTATCTAAATTTCCAGCCTCCATTTTTTACGGGTCGTGTACACCAGTTCATAATTAATACTTAATTTCGTAGTATATAAATCTAAACTTGTGACACTACTTCACAGCAGATAATTTTAGATATTCGAATGATATATTTAGTAAATCTTAAATGCAAAAATTCCCTAAACTTGATAAAACATGTAAAAACATATACAGCCGTTTCTAGTCCACTGCAGGACAAAGGCCACTGACATGTCATTATCCATGTCTGGAGTTTGGCCATTATCATCAATACGCTAACCATTGTAGAATGGTGATGGTGGGAAATTTAGTGTGCACGCTCACAGCAAACCAACATAGTATGTGTGGCCCTGACTAGTTCAGCTTTGATAATCATGGCAATGTGCATTGCGCTATGTTTAGGTATCCCGACTTAGAAAGGGATACACACACACATACACACACACACACACACACACACATATATATATATATATATATATAGTATACTAGTCATAAATATCAATTGAATAAACTAATAGCTAGTAACAATTGAGCAAATAACAGCTAGCAGTTCCTAAAGTGCAAATCTTCGAGTACATCAAGATTATGAATAGCAATGCCACGTATTTCTCATATTCCATAATCAGAAATCCTTCCAATTTAACTTCAAATATCAGTATATCTCATCTTTTGAATAATATAAAAAAATACGAAAATTAGTAACTGGAAACTCTTCAACTCAAAATTTTAATAACTGGCAATTTTCAAATCTCAAATAGTCATAATACATAACAACTATTAAATTCAAATAGCAATATCTAGCAACCCATAATCCCCTCTCCCAACAATAGATCTTTCATGCAAATAGCAATATTCAGCAACTATTAAAAGCCAGGAAGCAACCGTATATCATACATGCAAATAGGAGTACATAGCAACCCTTCCACCACAGAGGCAATGGCTTGTTAAAAGCCTTTCGAATGTTTTATTTGCTCTGCTCGGTGGCCACGGATATGCAATGCATGAAGCTGAATGAGCTGAATAAGCTTTGCTTCCTGAGGGGTTCACATTCATGTTTGGAATAAATTTCATAAATTTCATATATTTCGCCATTCGGAAATCTCCCAAATGGGATATTTTGGACACATTCTGGTGGAATTCACTCTCTTCTTGGAAAGGTTATTGCCAGGAATTTTTTTTGGGGGAAAGGAAATATGAATGAGCACTATTATACTTTTGTAAACAGACACATGTACGCACACACACATACGCAGACGTGTGTGTATATATATATATATATATATATACAGTATATATATATATATATATATATACATACATATATATATATATATATATATACACACATATATATATATATAAAACAACAGAAACAACAAAATTATGCAGCTGTTTTTAATCTTCTGCAGGACAAAGGGCTCAGACATGTCTATATTCATGTCCAGGGTTTGGCCAGTTTTTATCACCACTTCTCTTTTATTGCTCACATCAAACCAACCTAGTATGAGTGGCTCTGACTTTTACATCTATACTGATCATGGTGATACACACCCATTTCACCACGTTAAAGTATATCCACTCAGAAATTGATATATATATATATATATATATAAAAATATATATAGGTATATATATATATATATATATATATTCATCTATATCTTTATATACAGTATATATATATATATATATGTATATATATATGTATACATTATATATATATATATATATATATGTATATATATATGTATACATATATATATATATATATATATATAAATATGTATATTTATGTATATATAAATACATATTACATATACATCTATATGTATATATATATATATATATATATATATATTTCTTCCCATTATTCAAACACTCAAATTAAAACCTCTCCACCATAAAGAATATCATTTCAATTCAGCAACTCTTCTTCAAAGCCATCAAATACATATTTCCCCCAAATCAAAAGTCGTCCCCAATTTCAGAACAAGACACCAAGAATTAATCAACAATTAACAATCTTTTAATAGCCACTATATATGGAAATGAGCTCTCACCCTTCTCAGAGTTAAGGAAAGCGTTCAGGTTTATTCATGGTGATACAAATGTCATATATTCTTTTAAGGTTTCTGAGTTATGGATTATTATTATTATTATTATTATTATTATTATTATTATTATTATTATTATTATTATTATTATAATTTAAAAATTCTTTACATCTTTCCATCGAAAATAACTACAATATTCAAGTTACCTTAGTAATCTTATACGTCAAGTGACTCTATATTTTAAAGTTTACAATTTTCTGATAGTAAAATTAAGATTAATTTTCCTTTATTCACACATCATTATAAACCAAGAAACGTCATATGTTGAAAAAAAATTGTCAATAAAGGTAATTGAAACAGTGTAGTGACCTGATTTATGTACATAAGTGGCTTAATGAAAATTTCTTTCATGTTCAAAATTCCAAAATTCTCTATTTTCTGACTGAAAAAAAGTAAAATATTTTCATATTAACGAATATTTTTTTAGTTGGTTTTCTGATCTATATTTTATCCATGATATTTCTGATTAAATATCAATTATTATTTATTCTGTTTTATATTTTTGTTAAGGAATGAAAATTCTCCTCAAAGGCTGAGATAAGATTTTTTTTATTCATACTAGAGTATTATTGATATATAAAATAATAGGAATTAACACAAATTGTCCAGCTATATTTAAATCATACTGCAATAGTCATAACAATTATCTATATGTTGATAGAATTTGATTCAATACTGTGAATGAAGTTTTTTCGGGTATTAGTAAGATATGATCTTCCTAATCAGACAGTGTTTTTATGTTGAACAGTCAAACATAAGTCTCTCATCATAGATCTATTTTAACGTTGTTTCTGATATTAGAATAATTTATATTAATTATCAATTACTTCTTATTCAGTTTATATATTTCCTTGTTTCCTTTCCTCACTGAGCTATTTTTCCCTGTTGGAGCCCTTAGGCTTATGGCATCCTATTTTTCCTACTAGTGTTATAGCTTGGTTAATAATAATAATATTTCTAATGATACCAATATCTGGAATCACAAATCGAGAAATATATTATCGCTACTTAAACCTACATCAGATATTACAATACCAGAAACATATTATCGCTACTGAAACTGATAGCCAATATCACAGGATGAGAATGTACATCCTCTATTGAAACCAGTGGAAAAATTCACAACATGAGCAATATATTGTATCTATTGAAAATGATAGTATAAATAGTAAAAGGAAAAATATTTTATTATATATTGAAACATAATAAAACATAACACAAGAAATATACTTTTTTTTTTTTGTAGAAAACTCAGAAAACGAGAAATAAATTATATATATCTATTGAAACTGAAAGTAGAAATCAAAACATGATACTATATTTCATTTATTGAAATTAATAGCAGAATTCCCAATATGAAAATTTAATTCTCTTATTGAAAATGAGAGCCGAAATAACAAAACGAGAAATATGTTATTCCCTATAGAAACTAATAGCAAAATTCACAACATCATAAATATATTATCTCTATACAAACTGATAAAAACTCGCAAAACGGTAAATATATTATTCCCCTTTAGAAACAAATAGCAAAATTCACAACACCAGAAATATATCATCTCTATAGAAATTGATAAAAGTTCACGAAACGAAAAATATATTATTCTCTATAGAAATTAATAGCAAAATTCACAACGACAGAAATATATTATCTCTATAGAAATTGATAAAAACTCGCAAAACAGTAAATATATTATTACCTTTAGAAACTAATAGCAAAATTCACAACGACAGAAATATATTATCTCTATAGAAATTGATAAATCTTACGAACGAAAAATATATTATTCTCTATAGAAACTAATAGCAAAATTCACAACGACAGAAATATATTATCTCTATAGAAATTGATAAAAACTCGCAAAACGGTAAATATATTATTCCCTTTAGAAACTAATAGCAAAATTCACAACGACAGAAATATATTATCTCTATGGAAATTGATAAAAACTCACAAAAGGAAAAATATATTATTCTCTATAGAAACTAATAGCAAAATTCACGACAGAAATATATTATCTCTATAGAAATTGATAAAAACTCGCAAAACGGTAAATATATTATTCCTTTAGAAACTAATAGCAAAATTCACAACGACAGAAATATATTATCTCTATATAAATTGATAAAAGCTCACGAAACGAAAAATATATTATTCTCTATAGAAACTAATAGAAAAATTCACAACACCAGAAATATATTATCCCTATAGAAATTGATAAAATCTAACAAAACGATAAATATATTACTGTCTATAGAAACTAATAGCAAAATTCACAACACAGGAAATGTATTATCTCTATAGGAATGGATAAAAACTCACAAAACGATAAATATATTATTCTCCATAGAGACTGATAGCAGAAATAACATGCAAATATATTTCCTTTATTGAAACTAATATAGAAAAACTAATAACGGAATTCACAGTTAAAGTAACATTTTCACTAAAAAATTCAAAATGCTAAAAATTTAATGAAACTAATTTTTTTGTTCTATTACCTTTCTGTTTTTAGGATTTAACAATATTTTCACCTTAGTTTATCTCTTTATGCCTTAAATTCTTCGATAAAAGGGTAAAAAATAAGAAAACATACAAAAATTCCTTTCCAAAGATGATTTTATCAATTCCACTAATAATCCTTCACCCAATTTATCATTGACTCACACATTTATTTTAAACATTGGTAACTTTTTGTACACTTTATGGGTATTATATGT
>NC_090749.1:49292238-49294423 GCF_036898095.1 Palaemon carinicauda | reverse complement strand
ATCAAATTCCGAATTCATGATGCGAGTGTTTTTTATCCTCAAATTCAGATTAAGCTGAAGATCAGCTAATAAGCTTGGCCCAAGCTTGTGGCCTGCAAGCAGTCTGGGATATGTGCTGACTATGCAAATGGTAAGTAAACATTTGGTTACTGAACATCACTGACTAAAGCAAGGATATTACTAACTGATATGAATTTGTTGGCAACCGTCCAACTATTGAGTACACACGATTATTGGTAACCTCACTAAATACTGACTAAACTTAGGCATTAATCAAAGCCAATATTGTTTGTCTACACAAAAAGTTCAATCTTGCAGCGAAAATTTTTATGTTGAACAGACTGATATAAATCTCTCTTCATGTTTATTTACAAAAGCTCTAATCTAACGTCATTACTACTTTTTAAAATTTTATTTTGATTATCAATTACTTCCATTGTAGTTTATTTATTTCCTTATTTCGTCACAGGGTTAGTTTTCCGTGTTGGAGCCCTTCAGCTTATAGCACCCTTCATTTTCCAGTAGGGTTGTAGCTTGAATAGTAATAATAATGATAGTAATAACGAAGTGTTAAAGACTAGAATACATAGCTCATCCCCAACCCAAATTTCCCACCCACCCAACTCAATAGTGCTAGATCGATCGGAAAAACAGTATTGCTTTTCTCTCTACCAAAGGATAACGAGAACCATCGAGGGAGTAATGACTCGTATAAATTCAGTAACAACCGACGTGCCATGGCCACTGCCATGCTTTCAGGATATCAAGCAGCACAGGACGTGAGGATGTTATCCTTAAGGATATTGCCAGGATATATCGTCCCTTCATGACTGTATCGTGCGCTGGTGGCCTCACTAAAGGATCATCCGGTATAGCAATTAAGTCCTTCCGAGTCCTTCACAGGGGGCCATCAAGGTAGACGCTTTAGTGGTGGCGTGAGGGCGTATTCTCCCCAAACCCTCACCCAAAGGAACTACTATCTCGAATTGTTCATCGTCTGCTTTTCTCTGTCAGTACCTAATAAATATTTTCTATTCTCTCTCTCTCTCTCTCTCTCTCTCTCTCTCTCTCTCTCTCTCTCTCTCATATATATATATATATATATATATATGTATGTATGTATGTATATATATACATACATACATATATATATATATATATATATATGCACATAAAAATATCAACCGCACAACAAATGCAGTCGTGCGTTCCTATTACACTGTAGGACAAAGGCCTCAGACATATCCTTATACATTATCATTATTATTATTTCATTACTAGCTATAACCCTAGCTGGAAAAGTAAGATGCTATAAGCCGTAGGCCTCCAACAAGGAAAAATAGCCTAGTGAGGAGAGGAAATAAGGATAAAAACGATATGAAAAGTAAAGAACAATTGAAATAAAATATGTTTAAAACAGTAACAACATTAAAAGAGATATTTCACATATAAACTATAAAAAATATTTATGTCAGCCTGTTCAACATTAAAATATTTAATTTTTTATATTTTACCTATTCAACTACCCGAATAAGAAGTACTGTGTAGTGTTGAGCCTCATGATGGAGAAGGCCTGGCTATTAGAATTAACTCCATGCCTAGTATTACGAACAGGATGGAACTGTCTGGGAAGATCTAAATGTAAAGGATGGTCAGAATTATAAAAAAATCTTATGCAGCATGCATAACGAACTAATTGAACGAACAGTGCCAGAGATTAATATCTAGATCAGAAATATGAAATTTAATAGACAGTAAGTTCCTGCCCAACGAATTAAGGTGAGAATCAGCATATGAAGACCAGAGAGGAGAACAATTCTCGAAACAAGATAGAATGAAAGAATTAAAACACTTCTTCAGAATAGATTGATCACCGAAAATCTTGAAAGGTGTCTGGCTAGTTTTCATCAGAGAGCTGGCCAATGAGGATTGGTGATGGAGTGCGATTTTGCTCTGATAGCTCACGGCAAATCAACCTAGTATTTGGTGGCCCTGACTAGTACACCTTTGATGGCCATGGCAATACACAAAGTCTTTCATTACGTTGAGGTATTCTCACTCAGAAAGGGATACACAGAAGTATATAAAATGAGAGGTGAATGCTCGAGTGCTTGGACGAGGATTAAAACTGGTAGACGAGAATGACCATGAATGGGAGGTAAAACAGTTGTTGTTTGCAGATGAT
>NC_090749.1:49284738-49287238 GCF_036898095.1 Palaemon carinicauda | reverse complement strand
AATCCTTCTGAATTAGGGAAAGACAATATGACAACAGCTCCCCCTTTTCAATTCTGAATTCTCATGAATTAGGGTAAGACCGTATGGCAAAAGCCCTACCTCTTTCTAGTCTGAATCCTTTTGAATGCAAGCAAGAAAATATGGCAACAGCCATAAGATAAGAAAATATGGCAACCGCCTCACCTGTTTTGAGTCTGTATCCTTTTGAATTAGAGCAAAACAATATGGCACAGCCTGAACGCTTCTAAGTCTCTATCTTTTGAATTAGCCCGAGACACTATGGCAACAGCGTAACCTCTTACAAATATAAATCCTTTTGAATTTGCTTAAGCCCCTATGGCAATAGTCTCATCTGTTTCAGTCTGAATCTTTTTGATTAGGCTAACACAATATGGTAAAACCCTCACCTCTTTCCAGTATGAATACTTTTGAATTAGGGTAAGGAAATATGGTAACGGCTTACTTCTCTCAAGTTGGAATCGTTTTGAAATAGAGTATGACAATATGGCAGCAGCTTCACATCTTTCTAGTCTGAATTCTATGAGATTAAGCTAAGACAATATTGCAACAACCTCATCCCTAAAACAATATGGCAACCGTCTCACGTCTTTGAAGTCTGAACTCTTTTGAATTAATCTAAAAAAATATGGCAACAGTTTCACCTCTTTCAATTCGGAATCCTTTTGAAATATGTTAATACAATATAACAACAGCCTCACCTCTTTCAAGTTTGAATCGTTTTGAATTAGGCTAACACAATATGGCAACTGCCTCACATATTTCAATTTTGAATCCTTTTGAATTAGGCTAAGACAATATAGCAACAGCCTCAACTCTTTCAAGTCTTTATTCTTTTGAATTAGGCCAAGACAATATGGCAACTGCCTTACATATTTCCCGTCTGAATCCTTTTGAATTAACGTAAACCAATATGGTCTCTGCCTCATCTCTTTCAAGTCTGAATATTTTTTAATTAGGGTAAGACAATATGGCAAAAGCCTTACCTATTGAAATCTGAATTTTTTTTTACTGGAATATATAAAAACTCCTGCTGGTGACTTTGGAATAGTAAAACATGACATCGATTTTGGTACGATACTATTTTTCTATCTTTCTGGTTTTCAGAAATTAGTTTTGGAGCCTGTCTCTGTCTCGTAGTGTGTCACTCAAAAACTCAACAAAGACAACCGTTTCTAGTCCACTGCAGGACAAAGACCTCAGATATGTCCTTATTCATGTCTGTGGATTTCTAGTTTCATCACAATGCTGGCCACTGTTGATTGGCAATGGCGGTAGATTTTCGTCTGACCACTCATAGGAAAGCAACCTCGTATGGGTGGCCCCTGGTTAATAAACCTTTACTGATCAATGCTATACACAACCCTTTCACCACGATAAGCTAATCTCACTCAGAACTTATCAACCCACAAATTTGTAATGTATAATTTTAAACTGGACGTGTTCGTTAAGGCGAGTCCGTCCGTTCAATAAGTCCCCTATTTTGTAGTAAAAATCACACTGTGGCACCTAAGGATCATTTAATAATAGCAACCTCCCAATGCACAATGATGCTTAATGGCAGTGTTTGAGTTTGAATTTTCAGAGGCTAGCCAGACTGGTTAAGTAAAACCATTGCTTGAATTAATAGTTCCATTCAGTAAGGGCGGTATCTATTAAACAACAGATAAGGCTGGTTAATTACAGCTTAAATTGTTGATTATTACCTATTAATTTGTATTAAGAGCCCACCACCCTTGATAAGAAAATGGTTATAATGGCTATTTTAAGCTTAGAGAGATATAGTATTTAAAAATGACATTGTCTATTCTATTACAGTCATCAGGTTTTCCATAGTATCATTATCTAAATGACATATATTATTATTAATATTATTATTATTATTATTATATTATTATTATTATTATTATTTCATGGCCATTTACAAACACTAACCTATTTCCACAACAACAAATGTAGCTGTTTCTAGCCCACTGCAGGACAAAGGCATCAGACATATTTTTAGTCATGTCTAGAGTTTGACCAGTCATTACCACGCTGATCAACTGCGAACTGGTAAGGGAGGGAGATTTTCGCCTGATGGATCACAGCAAACCAACCTAGTATGGGTGTCCCTCACTATTACGGCTTTGCTGATCATGGCAATATACAAATCCTTTCACCACGTTAAGGTATCCCCACTCGGGGACAAATACATCATATTTGCTTATTTACCTAGATAGAAAGCAAGTAATATTCAAAAATAATAATAATAATAATAATAATAATAATAATAATAATTAATAATAATAATAATAATTCATCTCGATGCATCTGCTCACATTGTATTTGACTGAAATATCCGACCAATATCTTTTCTATCCAAACACTTTAGCTTAAATTACTCATTACCAATTCAAAATAAGATTACTGTGAATTAATGTATGAATAAATTATTCCTTGTGACATGGATTTATTATCTGTTAAGCAAAGGAACCCGAAT
>NC_090749.1:49267238-49269738 GCF_036898095.1 Palaemon carinicauda | reverse complement strand
AGATCCTGCTTGCTTTGGGTGCGAAAGAGAGAGAGAGAGAGAGAGAGAGAGAGAGAGAGAGAGAGAGAGAGAGAGAGAGAGAGAGGGATGTGTTTGTAATAATGTGTATATAACGTTTGTAAAGGCGTACCTTTTCTAAGTTGAATACCTTAGCATGGTGAGAGACTTTGTGTATCTGTATGATCAGCAAAGTTGTACTAATTAGGTTCATCCAAACTAGGTTGGTTTGCTGTGAGCAATCGAAAAAAAAAATAATACATATCTCGCCATCACCAATCCGCACTGTCCAGTGTAGTTATGAAAGAATGGTCAAACTCCTGTCATGAATAAAGACATGTCTGACGCCTTTGTCTAATATTGGAATATAAACGGCTGCATATGTTGTAGTATGAATATATGTGGAATGTGCAGTCAGCCAATATGACCACAGCAGTGTATAGTAAGCCCCTTTTATAAACAAACATCATGTTCCTATGTTGTAAATGGCATAGTTAACTTGTATTCTATTATAAACTTAACAACAGTTTATAATAACGACAAGTATCCGTATCGTATTGTTGGCATTTCAAGGGAATAAACTTCTATAGAATACAGACCTTAACTAGTAATCTATAATTTAATTTATACTTTGAAGATTAATGCTATAACCACCCTGGTTCTTAGGTGGTTTGCTCTACCGCTTGATTGGACATTGTATTTTTATAACAATATTTCAAGAACAACTATCTTCCACACTAATTACTTCATAAAATTGTACACAAGTTGTTATATAAACTATACCGGTAGAAACTTCAATCACCAACTGGGCTGAAAATGATTTTTATACCTCCATGCCTTTTATCAACAACAAAAAATATGGTAAAAAAAAAATCAAGAAAATTACACTGAAATGCTTTCAGAGTCGGGACATTAGATTATTGTTTAAGAAAACTTAGACCTGGTGATCGATATTCATGTATAGATTCACTTTTGTTGTTTATCTAAATATGTTTACTTGCAAGAGAAGTAAGCTCTGTAATAATGTGGGCTCTATGAAAATACTGCTGAAGATTTGGATAGAAACTCATTAGGGAGTTGGTCATAGAATTGGATGTGCCATGACAAGAGTTTTTGAGACATCAACAACTATAAATACAGCAGTTTTTCGTCTACTGCGGGACAAAGGCCTCAGACATGCCGTTATTCATGCCTGGTGTTTAGCCAGTTTTCATCACCACGTTGGACACTGCGGATTGATGGTGGGAGACCATCAAAGACAACAGCAATGACTGCAGCCGTTTCTGGTCCACTGCAGGGCAAAGGCCTCAGACATGTCCTTATTCATGCCTGGTGTTTGGCCAGTTTTTATCACCAAGCTGGCCACCGCCGATAGGTGATGGTGGGAGACTTTACTTTGATCATTCACAGCAAACCAACCAATTATGGGTGTCCCTGATTAGTCAACCTTTGCTGATCATGGCGACACACAAACTCTTTCACAACGTCAAGGGTCCAAAATCACTATTTCACATAAAGACTTTGTAATCATGGCAGCAGTCCCAATTAATTCCTCTCTGCTTGCTTTAGAATCTCTCTTAATTAAACAACGAGGAACTGATCTCAATAACCAATTATCACCTGTATCCCTTCATACTGCTTTTAAACTGGTTGTTTCAAAATATTCCTTTCAACTGGTCTACCTCTTTCCCTGATAGGTTAAGCTTCTTGTCTTTAAAAGGGATTTTGACATAGGAAAAAATCTATTTTTGGGTGAGATTGATTGATTGATTTGAAGTTTTCTGGCATTCTGGCATCTAAGGTCACTGACGCTGATTTTGGGCGAGATGGCCATGACGTCCTGATGGAAGTTCTTCAATGCAGCTTTCCACTTGGGATATTTCTGCGAATGATATACCAGAGAAATTCTACCTGTAGAGATATCACGGGGTTCTTTCCCTGGGGCGAATATCCCGAAAGATATCGTGTATGTAACAAGGACATGTTTAAATACAACCACGGCTATCCTTCCCGAATATAGTTAACCTTATCTAGAAGGATATGGGATAGGATTGACAATGTGGGAGAGCCGTTACAACTCCGATACCAGTGTGTTAATGTAAATACGTACGCTGGTCGCCATTCCTTTTTACAGCGCCATTTTTAAATAGCGCTTCTGGGAGTTTCTATTTTGTTTTCCACAAATTATTTGTGGTTTCTATCACGAATGATTCTACTATTTATATTTTAAATTAAGTTACTGAAAACTATTATATATAACATATGTAAACGTTATTTCAACTAGCTTTCATTCAGTAACGTTTGAAATTAATCTATTTTTTAGGAGTAACATAGTTCAAAATATTTCTTTTTATTCTATTTCTCTCCTTCATAGCCTTGAAACCTGCATGAAAGTCAAACATTGACAGATGCACTTGAAAAATGTTCTCTGGACCATACGTATACATTTTTCCTAAATACACACACACCTATATACTGTATATATATATATATATATATATAT
>NC_090749.1:49254738-49259738 GCF_036898095.1 Palaemon carinicauda | reverse complement strand
TCATAACTTTTATAATGTTTATACCATCATACTAAAGACCTTAGGTAAACCATTTTCATTATCATAGTACAGTACCACATAACATGTGTATATTTCAGTATATTTCAAAATACCTTTAATCTTAGAAAATTTTGAGAAAAACAATATGACAATGTAAAAAATTTTGTATTTTAAACAAACTGATGACGACTCCATTTGTTTTTAAAAAACGATTTTTTATAGACAACAATATTCTATATTGTCTTTATATTTTTATAAAAGTAATTGTTTATTGTTTTCCTATTTATATTTTCTAACACGGAACCGTTTAGAAAATACACTGCCATGTACACTCATTGAAGTACTGTACTATAATATTGAAAATGATCAACTAACCTCTCCACTATATGTCAAAGTTTATGGTGAAGAAAATGTTTAAATTCATATTTCATCATCATCATCATTATTATTATTATTATTATTATTATTATTATTATTATTATTATTATTATTATTATTACTTGCTAAGCAACACCTCTAGGACTCCAGTAAGTATTAATAGGCTAGTACAGAAAAGAAATAAGGAAATGAATACATTACAAGAGAATTAATGCGATCAAAATAAAATCTTTAAACAAACAAGAGGAAGATAAATGAGATAAAAAAAAAGTGCCCGAGTGTACCCTAGAGAGACAGAACTATAATCCAAGACTGTGGAAGGCTATGGTGCAGAGGCTATGGCACTACCCCAGACTAGAAAACAATGCTTTGATTTTCGAGTGTCCTTCTCCTGATAGAACCGCTTACCATAAATAAAGAGGCTCTTCTACCCTTACCAAGAGGAAAGTAGCTACTGAACAATTACAGTCCAGTAGATAACCCTTTAAGTGAAGAATTATGAGGACTGAGGATAATTTGGAAAGAATGTACCAGACTATTCGGTGTATGTGAAGCCAATGCCACATTGAGCCGTAACCAGAGAGAGGGATCCAATGTAATACTGTCTTGCCTGTCAAATGGCCCAATAGCTCTCTAGAGATAGTATCTCAATGGGTGGATGGTGCCCTGGCCAACAATAATCTATTGTTGATTTTTTCATTAACAAAAAAATACTTCACTGTTTCTGTAAATAGATTCCATAAAGCTTTATTGTATGTTCCCAGTAATACTGCAGTTTAATCTGCATTAAAAATAATGGATTTAACAGCATTACTTGAAAAAAATACAGCTTTATTGTATGTTCCCTGTAATACTGCAGTTTAATCTGCATTAAAAATAATGGATTTAACAGCATTACTTGAAAAAAATACAATCACTAAATACCACATTTAAAACAATCCAGGTATTATGCCATTTGTAACAACCGAGCAACTTATAAAACATATACACTTAAAAACTTATAGTTTTTTATTTGATTTAAAATATTCATTTATTTCGAAAATTTCATCAAGATAAAAATATAAAGGTTTAAAATTATATATCTAGATTACTGTACAAAATTACATACAGTAATTCATGTTGAACAAACACAGACCAAAACAGAATTACATTTACGTTGGCAGTGATATTAATCTAATTCCAGAATTCCATCCAATCGTAAAAACAAGAGTTTAAATAGATGTAACTACGAGAGAAAACAAATGGATTATCTTTATATATTTTATTAGCTTCCACAGAATTTATTAAATAATTAATGTACGTAACCCGTCAAAATAATTACTAAATATTTACACATGCACGCACAAATTCAATCCCTCCCACCACCTCCCCATTTCCTAACCACAACACGGCAGTTTGGCTACTTGTGGAAGATCGTGGTTTCAGAGTGTACCTCTCGGGATATTCCCTCATCAGGGTATGACTACTTTTTTCACCCATACCTGAGAGACGGGGAGAGACCGTGCCACTGACTGTGACCGAATATATATATATATATATATATATATATATATATATATATATATATATATATATACATACATACATATATATATATATATATATATATATATATATATATATATATATATATTGTAAAAATATAATCTATATGTATATATATATATTGTAAAAATATAATATATATGTATATGATATACGTATACATATATATATATATATATATATATATATATATATATATATATATATATATATATATATTGTAAAAATATAATATATATGTATATAATATACATACATTATATATATATATATATATATATATATATATATATATATATTGTAAAAATATAATATATATGTATATAATATACATACATTATATATATATATATATATATATATATATATATATATATATATATATGATAAATTTTGAACATTTAGATGTGTTTTCATATTCAAACAAGCCATATATGTTAATACCTTAATGTCTGGATTGTCATATCGACTTCGAGATCAGGAGTCCCAAGGCAGAACCACTCAAAGACAATAGCTTCTGCCCGGGCAGGAATTGAACCTTGGTCCAGGAAGCTGGCATGAACATTTAGCCACGAAGAAAGATCTTTACTCATGGCTAAATGGTAGGTCACTGTTCATGCCAGCTTTCTGGATCAGGGTTCGATTCCCGGCTGGTCAGAAGCTGTTGCGTTTGAGTGGTTCGGTCTTGGAACTCTGATCCTGAGGTCGACATGACAATACAGACATTAAGGTATTAACATATATGGCTGATTTTGGATATGAAAACACGTCTAAATAGATATAACAGACCATCTCCGTACCATGAATGTTATCCTTCAAGGGAAATATCAACTCAATGACCTGCATGTGCTCTCGGATCAAAGGGTTTCAGACCAAATTACGGTTATGGAGATCACAGAACAGAAAGCAAAACACAGCCCACTTCCAAACATTAAACAACTCGGTGACAAGTGATGAGCAGTGTCTGAAATATGGTATTACAGTCATATCTAATAATAATTACTCCCGGAGATATATCCATATAAACTTCAGATGGGCAGCTGGATGAGAATTAAGGAGTATTTAGTTTATGATGGGAATGTAAAGAATCTTAGTTCTTGAGATAATTCCCTTGGTATGAATGAAAGGAGAACTTTGATCTTATTTTCCATTATATATTACATTCTCATGTGTGAAACCTTATGTTACTAAAGAATGTTTTTCATTAGTTAGAAATGCAAAACTAATTTTGAAATCGAGGTTTTACTGGGGCCTCTATGTGAGGCCCTCCATAACATGAGATTCTTGACTAGAGGCCCTCCTTTCGAAAAGGTTGCACACCCCTGAGCTAAACCTTCTATTATCCTTATCGAGAATCTGGTAAAGTTTGAGAAGTTTTATAAGGCAAAGGGATTAATATTATTTCATAAAGTAATATAAGTAATGGGAGATACACCTTTCAGTAATGGATTAAATGTGTATTTACCAGTGGTAAAAGCTTGTAAAACTATGAAAGTTGAAAGTAGTTATACATTTCCGATTGAGATCAAAACAACAAAAATAATAATAATAATAATAATAATAATAATAATGATGATGATGATGATGATGATGATGATGATGATGATGATGATGATGATGATGATGATGATGATGATGATGATGATGATGATAAATAATAATAATAATAATAATAATAATAATAATAATAATTATTATTATTATCATTATTATCTTTATTATTGTTATTAATATTATCCAAGCAGGATGCTATAAATCCAAGGGCTCCAACATGGAAAAATAGCCCAATGAGGAAAGGAAATAAGAAAATAAATAAAATATATGAAAAGTAATGAATACATATTATAAAATATTCTAAGATCGGCAACAACGTTGAAATAGATTTTTCATATATGAACTATGAAGACAGACTTATGTCAACCTGTTCAACATAAAAACATTTCCT
This sequence comes from Palaemon carinicauda, assembly GCF_036898095.1. Taxonomy (NCBI): domain Eukaryota; kingdom Metazoa; phylum Arthropoda; class Malacostraca; order Decapoda; family Palaemonidae; genus Palaemon; species Palaemon carinicauda. The sequence continues at coordinate 49,255,870 of NC_090749.1, read as the reverse complement.
GCAAGTTTGAACTTTTGAAGTTCTACTGATTCAACTACCCGATTAGGAAGACCATGCCACAACTTGGTCACAGCTGGAATAAAACTTCTAGAATACTTTGCAGTATTGAGCCTTATGTTAGAGAAGAGTTAACCGTTAGAATTAACTGACAAGTGCGAATGAGCTTTATAAACAACAATATTCTAAAACCTAACTACCTTAAGCTAAAGGGATAAAAATAATAAACATAACAAGATATAAGGGTTGTTACACTGAACATTTTTACCTTGATTTTTCGAATGTGTTGATTTTTTTTTCTCTTTCATCAACCATAAATTTTGAAGATTAATCAGGCCATCAGTTTATCTTCTAACCAAACTTCAAAATCAAATAGATACTTACACTCGTGAATAGCATTATTTTAAAAATCATATAATGCAAAACCCAGCAGACTATATCACGTTGATTTCAACATATGTTGCAAATATTTATTTGCCAGCGTATGGTAATGAGTATTTTCTATAATTCACTTAAAATATATCATGCTACGTTTGCATAATTCCATGATCAATTAAATTCCGTCCAGCTTTTAAATACACAGTGTTCATTTTCGACTGCATATCTATTGTGTAAATACACAATTAAAAGTAAATCATATATCGATTTTAATCATAAATCATAAGTTTTAAGAATATTATTGAAAAAAATAATTGATTTTAAGCCATGTAAATATCAATATTAATATCTAGCAATGTCATTCACTTCTTTATGGATGTTGCAGAAGATTATTAATAATTCTGACCATCCTTTCCATTCAAATCTTCCCAGGCAGTTCGATTCCAGCTACGACCAGGTTGTGCAATGGTCTTTCTAATCAGGTAGCTGTGGTAGACCACATGATAACGTCCCTGACTGGTGAACGCCAGACTGGGGGTTGAGGCCTGCTAAAACTCATTAGTTCCTTTGGTCACTGCAACCTCACCCTCCTTGTGAGTTAAGGATGGGAGAGTCTGGGGGAGCCTATAGGTCTATCTGCTAGGCCCTCCTTGGTCCTAGTTTGGGTGGAGAGGGGGCATGGACGCTGATCGTATATAATATATGGTCAGTCTCGAGGGCATTGTCCGGCTAGATAGGATAGTATCACTGTCCCTTG